>NW_005054570.1:0-33620 GCF_000277835.1 Geospiza fortis | reverse complement strand
CTGCATCTATGAGAACAGCTGAGCAGAAAGGTAGCTCATGCCCCACTTTTCAAGCTGACCAGTCACCAGGAAGGGCTGAGCTTGATCCTTCCTAGAGCCTGAGCACAACTTTGAGTCTTTTCCCTCTCTGTAGCTCTCAGATAGGTGTGAAAATGGCCAAAACCTTCCTGAATTACTACAGATTGAACTTAAAAAGTAGCTTAAAATACAAAATCTATTAATAATTTCAATTTTTAACAGCTACCGTCTTGAACCAAATTTTAACTAGGAAAAAGTGTACATTAGGAATATTTTGTAAGTTGCCATTTCTTTTTATTTTCCAGAGATATTTGTATTTTTTCTGAACTAGAACTTCTGAAAACCTCCGAGTTGCTAGGCATCCCCAGCACCCCAGTAAAAGATTTTTCCCCCATCTGCAAAACGAGTAAGCAACCAACTAAATTCAGCAGAAGAGTAATTTTTACCTCAAAGTCTGCCTTTGCATCATTCAGTGGACATCTGTCAGAAGCAGACATGACAGTTGTATTTACAATGTAAATGTAACAAATGCAAACACTTTCACCTCCTGAGAAAGCACAATGCTACAAAATGGACAGTTTCCTAGGCATCAGAAGGGAAGTTACACTTTCCCAGAAAATGTTAGCTCCAATTTTCTTTCCACCTCTTCTGATGTCCCAGTGTACATCTTTCCTGGGACAGCTCAGACATATCTGTTGTCATTATATTGCAAAGGTTCCATATTGTTGTTTCCTTATTGCAAGAATTTCATATCTCCTTGATGTTTCTTGCAGGCATCTCCTCTAGGCACTGACTCTTCCTTCTTCTCACAGCAGCCAACTGACTCCAGCTCCCCTCAACCAACCAATCCACTCTTTTATAACACTCTTCTGATTAGCTACAGCTGCAGCCTGTTAAAGTCAGGCCTGTTCCTAACCTCTGATGATTAACCCAGCTGCAAATCTTTAGAGGGGTAAGATTACTTTCTATACTACCTTTATTTTCTTATATTCTATCCCCCTACACATATCCTCCAAGAAATGGCTAATTCTTCTACTGCCATCCTGAAACAACACAGGGATAACCATGCAGCCCCTTTGACATTTGTCCACCATTGAGGGAAAGGCTTCGCTCACTTACAGGTGTGATGTAGATTATAACACACTCAGAGAGATTCTTTATGTTCTCTGACAAATATGAATGCCATAAATATTGATCGATAACTGCCTGACAGCTCTCCTAGAAACAAATGCTTAAAATGTTTAGAAGTGAAAGGTGGACATGCAGAGCTGCCAAATGACTGGTTAGTTTTGTAGAACTAGAACCCTCTGAGCTTAGCAGCAGAATCAACTATGCAATGATATTGAAAGCATCCTGTTTACACACAGGAAAATGGGCTGTCATTGCCTTCATCTTTCTTATAGGTAGTCAGAAAAAAGGATTAACTCTAACTTACTTCCCAGAGCAGTTAGTGTCTCACCACTGCTGGAAGTGTTCAAGGCCAGGCTGTATGGAGCTCTGAGTAACCTGGTCTAGGGGAAGTTTTCTCCACCCATGGCAGGGGGGCTGGAAATAGATGATAGTTAATACCTCTTCCAACACAAACCATTATATGATCCTGTAAAACTTGATGTTAAGACATTATTATTATTATTATTATTATTATTATTATTATTATTATTATTATTATTATTATTATAGCAAAATATTGCTCTAAGGTTAATTAAAATTTTAAATTCCATTCACTATTTGGATTCTGGACAAGAAGTTAAGGCATTTCTGCAAGAAAAAGAAAACATTTGCCCATGCAAAGCCATCAATTTTAGAAAAGGAGCAGGGCTTCAGTGATGACATGACAACGTATCACTTAGAAGTAAACAAAAGCATTAATCATCAGATTTCAGAAAAGCAAGAAACTATGTTCTGGTACTGAAAGTTAATTAACATTTAAGATAGCATTGGGATTTGACTCTCAGTTTTCAAAAAAAGAGTTCAAAATGAGTTGATTTAGAAATAATTTTTAAAAATTCCAACACACAACTCCCGAACACTGACAAAACAGCATAAAATTCAGTGCAAACAAAACCTGCCATGTGTATGGGATAGGAAGAGGCTGTTGTAATGGCTTTACCCTGGCTGGGTGACAGACACCCACCAAAGCTGCCCCATCACTCCTCTCCACAGCTGGACAAGAGAGAGAAAACATAACAAAGGGTTCATGGGTTGAGATAAGGACAGAGAGATATCACTCACCAGATACCATCACAGGCAAAACAGACTCAAATTGGAAATAACTGCATTTCTACTAACAAAATCAGAGCAGGATAATGAAAAGTAAAATAAATCTTAAAAAAACCCTTTTCCCCCACCCTTCCCTCATTCCCAGCTCTACCTTTGCCCCCCACAGTGGTGCAGGGAGAAATGGAATGGGAGTTATGGTCAGTTCATCACAAGTTGTTCCTGATGCTACTCAGGGAAAAGAGTTCTTCCCGTTCTCCAGTATGAGGTTCCTCCCATAGGAAACAGTTCTCCATTAACTGCTCCAACGTGGGTAACACTTCCATAGTGTGCAGCCCTTCAAACACAACCTGCTGCAGCATGGGTCCCCCATGGACTCAGAAGTCCTGCCAGGAAACCTGCTCCAGCGTGGGCTCCTCTCTCCATGGGTCCCCTACAGGGCCCCTCTCAGGCATCCACCTGCTCCAGTGAGGGTCTCCTCCACAGGCTGCAGGTGGATCTCTGCATCCCCATGGTCCTCCATGGGCTGCCAAGGCAGAGTTTCTTCACCATGGGCTGCAGGGGAATTTCAAGTTTGGAGCCTGGAGCAGCTCCTGCCCCTCCTTCACTGGCCATGATTGTTCCTCTCACATATTCTCACTCTGCTCTTCTCTGGCCACAATTACATCCATGCAATAACTTTTTTTCCCCTTTTAAAATATGTTAACACAGAAGCATTACTATAATTCCTGACTGGCTCAGCCTTGGCCAGCAGTGTGTCCGTCTTGGAGCCACCAGGAATTGGCTCTGCCAGACACAGGGAAGCTTCTGGCAGCTTCTCACAGAAGCCACCTATGTAGCTCCCCTGCTACCAAGAGCTGGCCACCCAAACTGAATACAGCTGTTCCACCCAGGAAGGATTGGTGTCTTTCAGCCTTTTAACAGGTATTGAAAGTGGTGCATCACTTTTTTTCCCCTCTCTCAAACATCAGCACATGACAGAGCTGCCTGTCTTTTCACACTGTACCAAGCAATAAATACAGTCATATCCAGAGCATCTGACAACCATGGAGGCAGCGAAGCAATGCCATGGACCACAATAATTCTCTAGGCTTCATGTCATGCCTTTTTCCATCATAGGCCCTTTCACTCAAAATTGATCACACCCAGTGTTTCCAAAATTAGCTGCTGTAAAAGAGATGGTAGAGGTGAGTATTTAAACAAATCCTTGTGGAACTGAGTAAGCTATGTTTTGCTCATGTAATACTTTCATTCAAACATAAAATCAAACCATGTCATCTGGAAACCTATTAACAGATACATAGGAAACTCGCAGGAAGCATTTACCTAGCTCTGGAGCACACCTTACAGTCTTAGGATTCCAGAGTTACTCTGATTTCAAGTGTCACTGCAGTAAATACACACACAGAGACCAGTGCAAGATTTTTTGTCCTAGTACAAAAAACAACAACAACAAAACCAAAACAAAAAAATTAAAACCAAACCAACAGCAACAAAACAAACAAACCAAACCAAAAGAAAAGAAAATCACATTCCAGTACTGAAATGCTTTAGAGGCTGCATAAGCTCATTGACCTTGCTTACTTTCAGTAATGACAGCAGGGCCACCTGGTTTCTACCATTCACCTGAGACCACTAATGCAATCAAATTGTCCAAGGAAGCAGGTACAGAACACGTGACTGCTTACAGCTTCTCTACACTGAATATCCAAACAGAGCCAGTCAACCCCAAGATGAGCTGCATGTGAGTTCATGTTATTCCTTTAGGAACCTCCAATCCAGAATGTCCATGCAAGAATGTCTAAGCAATCTGAAGGCAGTGCCACTAATACAAACACCATACCTGTCTGTTTTGCATGTACAATTCAATACCAGCTCTAGACACATATAGCAAAAATTTATATACATAAATGACATGCATACACACACATTTTTAAAGAAAACACTGCTATTTTGAGTATTTTCCTAGTGCAGCTCTCCTGAGGAAATATTGCCAACTACTTTCACTATGTAAGCAAGACCTCACAACCAGGAACACAAACTTTCATTGCAGTAGCTAATTTACATGACTTTTTATCCTATCTCTGAGAAAGACAGGGAAAAGGTAAATAAATTAAATAATAAAAAATAATGAATCACCATAAAAGTCCTGGAAAGAGTGCCTTCAAAAAAAAAATTTATAAACAGAGAGCATGTGCATGCAGAGGAAGAGAAGCAAACAACACCTCAAATGCATTTGTAACACAAGACTTCCCCTAATGTTTCAGACACCACTAAAGAAAAGCCCTGCTGAAACAGTGAATGAATTTATTTCTGACAATCAGCTATGTAGAGAGGTGGTGCCTGTGTGTGTGTCTATTGCAAGGTTGGAGAGTTAAACCAGTGTAAAATTAGAATACCTCAAAATTTCCTTGGTTCTTCTAAATCTCTTCACTGTGAGTACAATGCAAGACCAGATCTAGTGTCCACATACCACCTTACCTTTTGTTTCGAAAAATTAACAAGTGATGCTTTTAAATATGCCTAAAGCACTGCAAGATGACTCTGTGCTTCACCCAAGAGTGACTGTGACTCTCCCCCAGCAGCCCCTCAGTGCACTAAGGAGAAAATTAGCAAGTTCAGTGAGCTCTGTTATTTTTGAAACAGCAAAAAAAGTAATAAAAACAAAACATTCATATTGAAATCTAATTATTCTTAATAAATGTTCTGGTTTGTAAATGCTGGATCTAGGGGAAGTTCCTCATTTACTACAGCCCTAAGCAAAGTTAAAGCTGCAGTGCTGTGAGAGAGAAAGGAAATGATACTGAGAAGGCACATCCTACCTTCTTTAATCTTCCAGAAAAATACAATCTAACCACCCTCAGATATAAAAAAAACTTATTAAATCACCTGTGAAGATCTAAACTTCATTGTAAAAACAGCATTAGTTTAATAGAATTCTGACCTGTGCTATGCAGCCATCCGAAATCTTGCCAATGATCTTTTCAACACCACCTTCAATAAACACAGTCAGCAAATAAATATCCAATAAACAGCAGTTTAAACAGCAGTCAGCTTAACCTTTCCCCTGTCTTTAAAAAATGCCAGACTCTTCAGTGTTTGCTCAAGACTCTTCTTTTACCAACGTTCAATTTGAATGAGCCGGCGCAAATGCACCCTTCATCCCCTCATGAGAGGAGGATGCATTTATGTGAAACATGAGGAGAATGCCTAATGCTGAAACATTCTCTCTGCATCCTCAATGAGATTTTATTACAGGGCTCTCTTTCTTCTACCCTGGCGTGTGTCAGCATGCCTGCAAGCATTCTACTTCTGTTTTAGCCAGACACTATCTGTACACTTGTATTTATGCTTGGTATACACACACACCCTCTATCACACGTGCTTTATGACCCCACTGGAGTTACTCCAAAAATTATCAAACCTATCCAAGTGATAATAGGAAGCAATGACATTAAAAAATATATTCTGCTAATAATCCACACAGGTAACTTTCTGGCTATTAGGAACAAGATTTAAACTCTTTTGGCTTCCAAAACACTTTAAGGGCTTGAATTTTCAAATGTGCCTAAAGGTAAGTCTATTTTGTGAACTAGCTCTGTAGTCCTCAGAGAAAAACCTGGCAGTTCAATTAAAGTACAAACAAGTTTTTAATTAAAAATGGTTATTTTTTCTGTTCTATCAGAGATCCATATGAAAAAATGTATAATGTCTCAACTTGTCAAAAAATGAGTTGAAATCTGTATTAAAAAAGACCCCAAACAAAAAAGGGAAAAAACCCAAACAAAACTACAAGACCATAACAAGCTTCCTACACCCTGCAAGCCTTTAAAGAACTAGTATAACTGCAATTTTTGGTTAAAAAAATAAGACTTGTGAGAAGAATGGCTTTTACCAAGATCTGTGAATATCTTGGGCTGTGACAACTAGATTTAACCAGCTTTGATAAAAAATAGATGAGCCTGGCAAACATTCAGTTTTTCTAGTCCTCCACCTACATCATTCTACAGTTCCTGATGATACATTATTTATATTTCAGGAGCATTCTCCACGAGGTAATCTCCTTCTACACCAGTAGGAGAGAAGTTTCTGTTGCAAAGATCATTCATTCCAAGACAGCAAGGAAGTAAAAAGTTATCATTTTAAAAATTCTGTTTCCTAATCATAATAAAAATACCTGTTACAAATAATGGGACAGAGAAGCTGCCATTCTAAGTGAAAATTTCTTTGAAATATTAAGTTCAACAAAAGTGCTATCTGTGGCAATACCTTTCACTATTGATTTGATAAAACAATAAAAGCTCAATAAAATGAAGTCTTAAAAATATAACATCTTGATGGGTCCTGTATCTTCCTTGCTTTTCCCATTTCTTTGTTTTTCTTTATTCTTTTCACTATATAGTTATTATGCACTCCTCTTAACATCATATTTCTCATTCTGTCATTATGCCTTGAGTAAAGTACTGTCTCTTTTATACCACTTATGCTGCAGGATTGATCCCTGGAATTTTCCGGAGTGTCTGAGTGTTTGGTTGGGGGTGAGGGAAAGGGGATTAGCACCACATATCCCCACTCACTGCCCTGGACTGACCACCCCCATTGCTCAGCCCTGCAAAGAAGGGCAGAAGTTTCAGAAAGGTCCTGCACTGCTGGAAATTAGATTTTCTTAATAGCTGCAATACAACAGGGCATGTCGTGGTGAGTTATTGCAAAAGTCATCAGGGGCTTTATGGGCTCATATGCCCAACTGAGAGTACCCCAGTGTGATAAAATTATTCTGTTTAAATTCTTGATGATCCTTAAAGTTTATCAAGCAAGACTGTTGGCAATTTCAAAAGAGTAGAAAGACACACAGCTCTAAAATTTGTTTTAGAAAACATTCAGCAGTGGAGTAAGATGATAAAATAAAATATTATAGAAAATTTTTAGAGTCTTCCTATTCTATCTACTATTGTTGAAGCCATTCCATTATCTACTTATCCTTTTAGTGGATAAAAGAAGATGACATAATGGAAAAAGAGCAATCTGCCTTTTTAGAATAAAGACAAGGAACTTCATATCTTTCTGGTTAATGCTCAATGCAACATGCAAAGGAAGAAAAAGACACGGGAATTGCATTACAGAAAAATTATAAATTTGAGAACAAAATTTTGATAACTTAAGGTATGGCAAATTAATGCTCTCCAGAGAATTATATTAATTGTAAGTTACAGACAGAAATATTACAATTCCAAATGGAGAGACAGAGTAATAACCTATCAGCTATTGCATGAACCAAGATTTAATTTTTCTACCTTCTGGCTTCATCCTGAGTTTTTATGCAATACATGCTGATGTTGGCAAAGGCTGATATTAGGTTAATTAGTTATACCTAATATGCATAAGTGTTTGCTGAACCAGTCCAGGACTTTCACTGGCATCTTTTTTCCTCCCCTGTATTACTGATTGCAGTTGCAGACCCAAAGTGAAGAATAAAAATATTTTCCTTCTGTATAGGCAGAGTTGCTGATTCTGTGTGCACTGTACCTTCATACTCAAGGAAAGGCTCACTTGGTGGGGAAACAGAGCATTGAAGGCTTTCTAGGCACTACAGAGATTCCAATTTTTGGTCATTCAACATTTAATCACTTATTAGTGATTTCCAGTATCAGCCAGTTCCACATTTTTTTCCTATTCAAAACAGCGCTGCAAGGTAATCATTACCTCTTCAAGTATGGGGGAATTTGTAGTGTTTTTGTTATGGAGGTTGGGTGAAAGCTTAAAGTATCCATTTATCAAACATTGTGTCCCTCCAAATCAACAGGAGGAAGAAAACAAAACCAAATCAACCCACCTCCCCCCCCCAAAAAAACCTAAACAAAAAAAACCAAACAAACAAACAAAAAAACAAAAAAAAAACCAACCAAAAAACAAAAAACAAAAAAAAATGCCCACCAAAACCAAAAACCCAAACATACTAAAAAAAAAAAAGGCAAAAAAAATAACCAAAATCAACTCAGAGAATAAAAATATTCCCTTCTTTCCTCTCTGAAATAGAAGGCAGGCAGACTGAAGAACTTACTTTCCACCTGGTGGCAATTAGATATGCTGAAACCTACTGACTGCAATACAACTTAATTAACATTATAGATATAACATGTGTAAGAGGGAAAAAATCTAAGAGTTGAAACAATGTCAACTCCCTGGTAGTTCAATATTTGATTTGCTCATTTTTATTCTCCGCTAAGAATTGACTCTCTTTCTAGTATGTCCCTCACTGAATAATTCCAGGAGAAGTAATAGGTGTTTTGTATTCAGATCAAGACGTTTCTATTTTGCGTGCTGAGGAAACTCATCATTTCAACTGCTTCACCTTTAGTCAAACCAACCATACAGATGTGCTGTGGGAGGCAATGTTCAGAGACAGGGTACTGGAAGCACCACCCAGTGCACAATCCAAGAGTTGAGTTTCATTTGCCCCATTTCAACCAACTGAATTAAATCCTAAAGTCCTTTTCTCTTCTATTGGCTCTCAATTGTAAGTAAAACAGGGACTAAACCACATCAGGACTCTCAACCTGTGTCAGACCAGCTGTGCTGGTTCTTTGCAGAAGGCCCCACCACGTCCCAGTTTAATTTCAGGTCACATACCAACCTATGCACCAACAAGTGAATAACCTTTATGTTATTATTTGTACCACCCAGTTATTCCATCCAACACAGCAGCTTCTGCATATTTATCTGCAGAAACTCAAAAGAGCATGCTGACTGGCAAGAGTCGCCATCCAGTTAACAAGAAAACAAATTCAAAGAATAAATGTACTGATGATTGATGAGAAACCTTGACAACATATATAGCTAGCAGGGGAGGGGAGGAAAATCCAAACAATTTTCAGGCTGCAGAGTATTACCCCAAAATGTCAATTTTACACAGAGATTTGTAATTCGAAGATCACCAAATCACTGCTTAACTGAGTGACTGCTCTGTCACATGTAAACAGTTCTTCAAAGAGGTGATCTTGGAAAACACTTTGTATAAAGTATGAAGTAGCAGAGAAAACTAAACTCAGAACTTTGTTAATCTAAATTAATCTGGTTAATTCCAATACAGCCAATAGAAGTTCTCTGTCTGGGGATATGCAGCTTTTTAGCTCTGATTTAGGATGGGGTGATTGCTTGAAAACATGAAGAAGAGACTGGGTGAAGCACAAACCAATGCAAAATGAAAAATTGGAAGGGGACATTTACAGTTCCATTTGTGAGTTTAAGCACCAGGAATTTAAAAAGCTAACTCAGTCACTAAAATATCATTGGATTTCAACGGGACCAAGACATCTTACTCTGAAACACCACAGATTTTAAGTTCCACACATATTTTCCTATCAATAAATAGAACTATTCAGAAAGTCACTCTAGCACTGTCCATCTAATCAAATCACACAAGTCTTTGGAAGCATTGTCATTCCACAAGACAATAACTCTATTGCTTCACTTTACGCAAGGTAAGAGTCCAATAGAGATGAGAAGCTGGGTGTTAAGCAGTTATAAATCAACTGAAAAGCAAGAAAGATGACAGCCTTGTTTCCTATAGTCCTGATTCATAAAGCTGCCAGCAGTGGAGCTACAATAACTCACATACACCAGGATTTTCTACTTTGACATGGAGTATCCTAAATCTTGACTCTTATTCCTCTGGCCAGTTGTTGAGGGAGAGAGGGTTGTGTTCTGAGTGGATTTTCCTTTTTTTCTTTTTTGGGTTTTTTTTTTGTTTGGTTGGTTGGTTTGGCTTGATTTGGTTTTTTAAATTGCATACATGATTTACATAATAAAAATGTAACCTTTTTTTTATTTCTAACTCAAGTTTTTCTGGTCTCACATCTCTTTGGGGAAAAAAGCCTCAAAATTTCAGATTTTGAAGTCCGAGAAAACAAAATAACATCCGAAATTTCATAAGTAAAAGTTTTGGGGAAGTCCCACTTAGGAGGAGTACTGAGTTATGCACAGATATTTTTGCACAGATATATGAGGGATTTATGTACAGTTATTTTTTTAACATCCATCTAATGTTAGCGGTTCATTACCACCCCAGATCACCAGCTTACCTGCACATTAGTAGTAACATAGAATCAGAGAGAGGATTTCCATCCTTAACTTGCCAGACTACTGTCCCCTGCCTATCTTTGAAAAAGAAGGGCCAGTAAGACACAGCTGAGCCTATGGCTTACATAAAGCACTCCAAGTAAATCCATCTGCCAATACACATCCTAGAGATCTAATCAGTAGTGGGGTTTGCATGTTTGCACAGCTGTTAGACACTCTTTTCACTGCTGTTTTATCCATATTTTTTAATAAAGTGTATGACTGTTAAATTATTGCCTTCTTCCTCCTCTTTCAATCTGTTTCTCTGGTTTTCACTTATTTGCATCATTTCTCTTCACCTTTAATTTCCTCCATTATTTAGCAACTTTCTCCACCACTTTGCTAGACTTTCCAGCCTCTCCTTTTGCTACATGATTTCTTCTTTTCCACCTTACTTTGTAGTTTCCTTATACTTCACTCTTTGCCAACTTGACTTTTTTCTCATTCCCTACTGTCTCTGAAAGTCACATTTGTAGACTATCTCAATTTGAAAGGCACCCATAATGACTGAGTGCAACTGCCCTGTTCCTTGCAGAACTACTCAATACTTTGGACAATGCTCTCAGGCACATGGTGTGATTCTTGTGGCGTCCTGTGCAGGGGTAGGAGCTGGACTTGATGATCCTGATAGGTCCCTTCCAACTCAGCATATTCTGTGATTTTTTAATTCTAGGCTCACAGTGAATGTTCTGATCACAAAGACATTAATAGGTGGAACACAGTAGCATAAAATTTCTTCTTGTGGAAAATTAAATTTCCTCTTATTAAAGAAGAGCCTAAGGATTTGTACCGTGACTGCAATGGCACTGTGCACTATCTCAATGCTGAACACACCAACCTCCTATTAGCAATCCTTCTTGCTATAATTGACATGCAAGTGTTTCCTCTTGTGGATCAACCCACTCCAGCCCCATCCCCAGCAGGGTTACAGTACAGCAGCTCCCCAAGAGGAGGTCAGTGGATGGTTACTGTTCACTTTGAGGTACAGAAGGCTGGTCTCCATCACTTTTAGTAGGGTATTAATGACGTTATTCTTGGACCCAAAAATGTAGGACTGATGTGAACATTACTGGCTTTTTTGAGAGCCCATTTCATTGATTAACTGTACTCACAGCTGTGAAGCTCTTTTCAATATTCAGTTTAATTATGTATTTGCTGATGCCTAAAGACTATTACTTCTCCAAATGCTTATCGTGGTCAGCCATCTAAATGTGTTTATTTTGCAGAACATGAATAAGTGATGCATCTAATCACAATGCAAGTGTTACGCGGCTTCACAACATTTTTGTTGTCTGGCAGAACAAGCAAGCCCAGAATAGGCACTTGTCTGTTGGCATCATCACCCTGTTATAGAATTTCCATTCATTTAATAGCTCTGGGCTGGCAGCTAAAGCAATCATCAATGGCCAGAAAGCATCCATCGACCAAAGCCACAGTCCCTCATTCAAGCTTAGACAATTTAAAGTACACTCCAGCTCTCCTGCTAAAAAGTTTTGGGGTTTAAAGACTAAGATTTGTAGAGAAACTGAACATCTGAAAACTAAAATGACAAAAATTGGAGACTCCTACAGTTGGCCTGTCATTAGCAACAGGCCAATGAGAAAGGCACTGATGGCAGACCAGCACACAGGTACTTCCCACACAGCATGTAAAACCATCCCTGCTGCTAAGAAAAGAGTTTTGCCCTCATATTTGCAAGTGCCACAACCAAGCATGAACTCCTTTTCTTTCCTGATGCCAAAATGCTATTAATTTAAATTAGCAAAAATATCTTCTCTCCAGAGAGGAGAAGAAGACCTCCTTCTCAGATGGGGTATATTCTGAAATACTCCATGGTTCATACTAATCCAACAGTGGGCAACTAGGTTTGCTCCCTTCTAAGCACAAAACCTAGTGAAGTATTTCCCCAGTGCCTCCCTAGGAAGACAGCTTGCTCTCTGGCAGTTTGAGCTGAGAGAAGCTTCCTCCACTTAGGATGAAATCCCCCAATGGCCATCCTTTAATTTTCTACTTATCATTCAACAACCTAAGAAAAGTGCGTACATAGTCTCTGCAAGCGGCTGAAGGAAAATCAACTTCTTTTCTTGCCTCCTGGTGAGTCACAGCGCTGTTAGAGATGTAGAAAAAACCATTTCTTTTATTTAATCTGTATTTTCTCCACATTTTTCTTGAGGCTATGGATCCTTTGGAAGTCTCTGAGCAATATCAGTTCTCCTGCCCCAGCTGGTACAGTACTGTACAGTAACATGGAATTTGCCTTGTCTTCCTTAAAATAGGTGGAACTGCCAACTCACAGAAAATCAACAGCTTTTGGTACCTACAGTGAACTCAGGCAAAACAAAGTGGGAGCTCAAAGCACCACTGAAATGTATGGACTGTGGGGGAATATATCAAAACCTGGGGAACAGGAGACAAATACAAACATTTACGTTACTATGAAGGGCACGTAATTAAAAATGCAATTAAGCAGGAAGTCACTTAAGAAGTGAATAATTCAGAAGAACATATTTGAGTACAAAATGCAATTAATTCAGACAGGAAATAAGAATTAAAAAGTAATTATTATGTTTTGCAAGGGCAGAATAACAGTGATTCAGTGTAACTGAATCACAGTGTTCAGTGCCTTGTGGGGTTTTTTTGCTTTGTTTTTTTTTTTTTATTTTTTTTTTTGTTTGGTTTTGTTTTTGTTTTGTTTTGTTTTTTGAGGCTTTTTTCCTGTTACTGTTTTTTATTTTAAAGTTTAACTTGTGGAGCCTCATACTCCTCAGACCGCCCCCCCCCCCACCTCCCCATGCCCTCCCAGATCAATCAAAAATAATAATTAAAGTTCCACTTCAGCATCCCAATATGCCTCAGGGAAACACCACACATAACGTCATGGAAATAGCAGGAAGAAAGCCAGCCATCAAATAATTGACTACTGCTCAAAGCACTTATGCTTAGGACCTGGGTCCTGGCTTCCTACAGGACAGAGACTTTCAGTAGAAGCCATTGTGCCATAAACATAATCACACCAATTGATTTTAAAGACTGGTTAAAAGCTATTGCCTGTGACAGACCAGGTAAAGCAAACGATCTGTGTTCAGGCACTAAACAAACTGAATTTGCACTTGAAATATTTTGACCTCAGTCCCACAAGTGCTCCCAGCAGAGCTCCAGCAATGAATACTGAAGCCCTGTTTCTCCAGCCTCTACTCCAGACTGCACACCAGCTCCTGCACGTCTCCCTCTTTTACACTCAGACAGGGGAAAAGATCTCCCCAGCCCTTAGCAACAACCCCCAAGGTGTCTGCTAAGAGGGCAGGAGAAAAAAGACACAACATCTTTTCCAACAGAAGCACATTTGGTAGCCTTCAAGAAGCAGATGGGGTAGTAGTGAATAGTAGTGCTATTTTAAATAGCATGCAGATGTCAGAAGATGATAAAAAGAAAAATATGCTAAAAAAATAAAGCTTAAAATGTCAAGTGCCTTCATACAAACCAGATTATACAGGGCATGGGGCAAACCAGCAGGAGCAGCACATGAGCCTAAAATGCAGCAGCAGCAGCTGCTCATGAAGAGGAGCGGCAGTGATGTTCACCAGTTCCATACATACCTCAGGATTACCCCTTCAGATCTCTGCAACACTTCCAGCATAAGTCTCATCCCAATACAGTCTCACTTCCAAGGACACTCGGTTTCCTTTTTACTGTAGTATACTAAACCAGAACATGCCATACTTTTTGGTTTGATTTCAAATTGTGTCAAATGATACTAAACATGTAGACCATCGTCTAAAGAGAGCTGCTTCAGCACCAACAATTCAGTAAAAAACAGCTGGACCTACAAGCACTTACAAATCTTAGAAATAATTTTATCATATGTTACTTTACACTAGATGCCCATAGTAAGCCAATTTTCTTCAAGTAATGTTTTGGGAGATAGTTCTCTCTTCTTCCAAAAGCCCTAATAATCTTTCAAAAGAGAATAATGACCTGGATCTGACCAGATACAGTATAAAGTATTTTGGCAGTTCACCACATTTTTAATTCACTTTGATGTCTGAGCCACTGTGGATTCACTTTCATGATCATTTTCACAATTAGGTTTACAGAGAACACACATGCTAACCTTTTGCAAAATCTGAATTTAAAAATTAATTACCAATATGGTTTCCCACCAAAACCTTTAATATAAAATAGTTCCCAGCTGAATCAGGGACATTAAAGGATAATGTACTTATCTTGTCCAAAATAGAGCAAAGGAGTTAGCATGCTGGGAAGCAGAGTTAAAGTAGTAAGACCCAAAATTCAGAGTAATTATGAAGAACAGAACATTTGGAGAGGGTTGGTGCTCAGTCAGTCACATCGTGAACAGAGAAAGACAAAATTCATTAAATAAATTATTCATTAGTATTTAACAACTTGGCGCTGGATACAATATTTGTCTTTTGGCAAAAGAACAGTGCTATGAATCCATCCACTTGTAACTGCACTGCTGAAAAAGTTAATGCCATTTATTGACAGGTTAATTTATAATATCACCTTAATTAAAATGAGATTATCTTTTCACTTTCTGCCTGAAATGAAACTGCAGCTGATTGGAACACTGTACCTACAGGCTAATGAATGATTTCAAGCAGTTCACTGTCCAATTAATACCAGCATCTGGTTTGGAGATTTTTTTTCCCTGTCAAAGCATTAGCCCTACATTAATTACACTTTTACTTGGCAGTAACAGAAAGTTTCAATCTTGATGTTATCGTTCAAGCAAAAATACAGATAAAATGGTCAGGACCTGGAATTCATGTGACCAGAGCAAACTTCATATCACACGTACAAAACAAGGCACAACACTTTTCCTAGCCCGACTTCAAGAGTTATCCCAACAGAATAATAACTGGAGAAATGGATGAGTCCCTTATGCCCAAAACACTGAAGAGTGACCCATCTGCTTCTACCTGGATCATCCTGTCTTGTCTGAGCTGGCTGCATGATGGACCGAACTTTGGGCAAAAAGGCAACTTCTTGGTGCCTTCTTCACAAAGGCAGCTTTTAATCTGATCTTTGCCCTGAAAAAAGCCATTGAATAATTCACTGAATTTCAAGATTTGGTGCAGCTGGATTTGGGACAGGGAGACTTGGGGTGTGTGGAGGCAGTATCCCTTGACTCATTACAATCTCAGAATATGTGAGATGAATGGAGCAACACTTACCTCCTGCCTGCTTATTAATACTGGATTTAGAGTAATCAAGCATGATTTCTGAAATAAGTTTTTTTTTCCCAGAACATGTTTTTCCCAGAAAATGTTAGGTACTAACTGTACCTAGCACTACAATACCATAACTATACAATTAATATTAAAAAAATATAAAAAGAGAGGAAGTATAAAGTCCAGACCTGGCTTGGTATTTTAACTCAATTAACATGGGGGACTTAAGAGTATCTTATCCAGGAGTTAAGAGTATCTTAACAGAAATCTTTCTGTTATTCCTTAGGAAAGGGATAGAGCCATTTCCTTAAGGCATTCTTACAGTGACACTAGGCAAGAGATGGTAATTTGGTGTACCAAATGGTCACTTGAGAATGCAACAACTACTCATTTCTGAGAGTGATTGATTCAGTAGTTGGGTTGAGCTCTGTAGTTGCCAATATTTTGTTCACTGGTCCTGAGCTCAATATACTCTGAATAAATTAATAAGAAACTAGGAAAACAAAAAAGAAACAAACAAAGAAAAAAGACAAAAAGACAAGTACTACCTTTGCTGCATAACTGTGATATTATCTGATATCTTTTCCCTTAATTTCGAGTGGCATTACCAGCAGCAATTTGAATCCAAATACCAGAAAGCTTCAAAATACCAGATGCTTCAATGACTTTACATATGCTCCTACCTGAAAATCCATAGGGAAAAAAAAGCCAATAAAATCATACTTTTGCTTCTCATGAATGCTCAATTTTAATTAAATGTCATTACTCCAACTAGATCACACTTCATCTTTCTTTCAGAAGCCAGGCAGAAAATCTATGATTCTGCCTCCTTTTAAGAGAGTTTTAACCATGTTTCTAGGTTCTCATATGCCTTTTACTTACAAGATTTCCTATGCTTCCCTATAAACTGAAGCAATTTTATCCCACCCATGTAGCGACTCTATGCAACTGTTGCCAAGCCAATAAATTAACAGACTCTTGAGCTGATCATGCAAGGTAATTCTCTTTTGATTGTTTCTGGAATCAACAGACAGCAGTGCCCTCTCATACCTGAAGCTCAAACTCAGGTTTGGATCCCTATTATTGTATCTACCAAACAGTCTGGATATAAAGAAACATTTTAAAAAGCTTTCTAACACTTGGGTCCCCAAGATGATCAAAATTTATTCTTTTCCTCCACTGTAACGGGTCTGCACTGCAGATTTAAAGGTTCAGGATTCACATTTTGCCAACAGTGTACCTAGAAGAAACTCAGAGTTCCAAACCACTTTTCAGAAGAAAAAAATAAGAAAGGGTGGGTTGTTTTTCAAGTTAGTGTTTCGAGAGTGAATCCAATTCTCTGTCAAAAAGGACCTTTAAGATCCATGGGTAAAAGCCAAACTCTGTGCATCATGAGCAGATGCATTCAACCTTCTGCTTCTCCTAACCCCAAAGGAGCTCCCAATCCAACATACTTTCACTGTCTCACACCTCTCTCTTGCTTCCTGCCATAATCATCTCCCTCTGCCCCATGGGCCAAATTTGGGTGCTCTTTCCCAAGTTGTGCAGGTTCTATTCTTTCCCACCCACTTCTGTTTCCAATACCCTTCTCTCCTGCACTCCTGTTCATTCATCTCCTAGCAAAAGCACAAATTAACTGAAAAAAAACAAATAAATGCAATGTAACATTTGTCTCATTCTACTGTAACTAAAGAAAGGAAATCTTTACTGCAGGCATGAGCTAATGTCCTAATAGGGACAGCTGCAAACACTGAATGTTGTCAGAAAGCTGGTGATTGCCAAAATAAAATATCAGCATAAACCAACTGCTATGCCAGCCATTCCTAGCCTTTAATATGTACCTCCTTTCCTAGAGATGGAGATCACTTTTCCAATACCATAATGTGCATTGGATAAATTAAGCAGCTGCCTGAAGGCCACTAGAAATGCTCAGTCTTGCGACAGCAATGAAAATAATGACATATCTTGAATTATTTATTAAAGCTGTAATAAAAATATTTTGGAAAGTAATGGCCATGCTTGATAAACTAGTAATGACTACAAAAAACTAGATTTGCCTGAGATAAATCTCATTTAATTTTAAATAAAGAAGTTAGAAAAAGTGGAAATAAATGACATTAACTCAATGGAGTTGCTCTGATATGTCTTGGAGAGCAAATCCCTCTGGGTTTACTCATATTCCAGATCTTGAGATAAGGTTTTCAGTTAACCCACAACATGGCTCCTCCCTTGGTTTGTCAGAAGACCTGCACTGAAGTTGACCATGGAACACAAAGTATTATAATGTTTTTTCTGTTCAAAATTACCATCTCCCATTCCTCTTACTTACAAAGGGAGGAAGGGTATCCTTTATAAAGGTTTCTTAGGACAAGCAATTAATTTCACAGTATTTTTGCCTTCAAAAGGTAATGGCTTTTCTGGCTATTTTCTTCTTTGAAAGCTCCATTTCACAACTTCAATCATGTACATCACTAAGATTCACCAACAGCAATTCTAAAAAATTTCATTATCATGATAATTAACACACTGGCATTCTGTCCCTTGAAAGGACTGACCAAAAACACCTAACTTTTTTTTTTCCCAGCAAAGAAGACTCTTGATGCAACAGCTAAGTCTTTTTTCCAGAAAAAACCTTCAGAATTCTGGGGTTTTGGTTCCTGTCGGGTTTTTTTGGTTTGGTTTGGGTTTGGTTTTTTTAAAATAGCAGAGGTTTTAAGGTTTTAAGCTTGGCTGCTCATAGTCTGGTCTTTGCTGTGAGCAAGCCAGCATCCAAACATCACCTGTCAGGCAGTTTCACCATCCACATCATCAAAAGGCAGGGTGGGAAGCACCCCTGACAGTATCTCAGGCTGGACAGCCAAATACAGAAACTTAGAGAGCAACAGAAGGATAAAAAGAGACTAAGTAAGGGCTGTCATCTAATAGTGAATCAGTGAATTGCTTAGGTTTTCTGGAGCGTCCTGAGATTTTCCACTGCTGCACCCTGTGAATCCAGCACAAGCATGCCTGCCATCAGGAGATGGTGACCTGAATGAGAGCTCCCATTCCTTCCTCACAGCTCTCCTTTCCCAGCACAGCCCCCTCGTGGTGGTCACACATTCCCAACTGCCTGGGCACAGTCAGCCCCAGCTGCAGTAATGCTTTTTCTCCTATTCCCTGCCTCTCTAAAATCCCAGTTGCCTTGCTTCCATTCCACCATTACTTGTCACCTGCTGCCTCTGTGTATTGCCTTCCCTCATAGTTTACATTGGTTATTGTGGGAGATTGACAGGTCTGTCTTGTAAAGATACTGAGATGCTGATACAGAGATGCTGGTGAAATTAGCAAAAACCATGAGCTGGGCCTCTTGCTCATCTTGCACCTGGGTTTGAGCTGGGCTTAGCAGATGAATGAGGTCTGGGGTGGACTGAAGGCCTCACTCATAGCCTGATGTTATCTCAGTGAAGCACAGGAGAGCACCCAAATCTCTGTGCCAGCCATTACCCTCCCTCTCCCTCCTCCATTCATAACAAACATTGTAATAAATCTGGTCCTTCAAGGAGATTAACAGCGCGAGTAAAATTCTGGCAGATGTCAGAGGAACTTCACTGCCACTTTCCCAGCTAGGGGGAGGAGGATACTGAGGTGTTATGGTTCTATGCTGTCTTTGTTTCAACCATTAGCTACAAAACTCAGCTTGACTGAAGGGAACAAAAACCTCATTATTCATCATTTAATTTATATATTAAGAAGAACACATCCACCAATATAAAAATGAGAAAACATCTTCCCTCCACCATCTCTGATGACAGCAACAGGTAAGCAATTATTCTTGACTACAGTCACACTTCCATTTTTCTAAAAAAAAGTAAAAAATTGATACTTGAAATCCTCCATTAGGGAGGATCAGAATACAAACAAACTTCACAGAAAATGTTCACTTGACAGGCTTGCTCCTTGCTCTGCCCTCCAAAGCAGGGACACCTCTTGGGTAAGATTTGTACCTCTAACCACATCAAAGCACACACAAGGACACTTGTACGGAGTACTACAGGCTCATATTTTCAGGTTGAGTGAATTTATCACCAGCAATCTAACAATAATCAATCACCTGTTGCTTCAAGGAACTGCACTTTGTGAATCTGTGATGGTGAAAGTTCTAATTCAATGTAACCAGACCTATAGTGTTGAATTGGTTATAAATCAGAAATTAGGGCCAGCTGCACCCTGTCCTTCTGATGTCTGAGGACAAGTTGGAACACAAGGGGGGTTATTTTCTGCAAAATTTCATACTCCTATCACAACAGTTATATAAGGTGCAAGTTATACCTTACATAAGGTGAAAATATGCTGCTTATTTTGACAGTTCAAGAACAAATAAACAAAAAACCCTGGCAACCAAAAAAACCACCACACACCCCCTCAAAAAAAGGAACAGCAAAAACAAAAGTGCATATATCAATGGGGAGAAACCAGGAATCATGTTTCACAGACAGCACAAGATGGGAATCCTATTTTAAACAAGAACCCAGAAGCCAGAAGTACCTCACATTAAACATGGGAATTGAAAACAAAACCCATTAGGAGCAATCCAGCCTTCACTGAAACATATACACATCATCATTACCAATAATAATTTGGCTCTTCATGTGTAATCACTGCATGCTAGCCTCACTTTATATTCATAAGGGCCATTAACGTCAAGAGGAATTGTGCATATGGGCACCACGTTGCCCCCATGCTGCTCCTCAGTCTGCATCTGCTGTGCAGAGAAAACCACCTCTGCTGGCCACTTCCCTCTCATCCAGCTCAGGAATGGAAACAAGGAAAATGCTATTGCCTTTTTTTTTTTTTTTAATACTCCAATAATTTCGTACTATTAAGAGCACCAGAAAGCTAAATTGTAACAACCATCTGTTCACATCATGCTGAATTCAAAACAGCACATACTGGAGGCACTGCAAGGACAGAATCCATCACAATCCCTGCTTCAGATTCTGATTAATTTCAGAGGTTACCATCATCTAAAAATGGCCAGAAAGATTAGGGATTCAGAAAATAAATTTTAAAAAACTACAACCGGCTCGCCCCCCCACCAAAAAAAAACCCAACAAACCAACAGCACACACAAAAAAGGCCCCCCAAAAAAACAGCAAAAAAACTCAAATCAAAACAAAACCAGAACAAATTTAAAAACCCACCCAAGCATTAATCCACCATACTTCATTTAGGAAGTTCCCCGCTTCTACTTTCCCCCCACAGATACAGGACCAGGAGAAGCAACATAATCAGCCTCCCCAGCATTTTGACAGTATCCTCACAGGATTAAATTTTCACAAAGAAAGGACAACAGTCAATCACTGCAGTGTTGTAGGAAAGGTTCAGACAGAGCACAAAGCATTAAATCACTCTCATGAACACACCAGTTTCAAAGTTCATCAGCTACATGGGCATTATAACCCTCAGCTGTCTGAGATACAGAAATAGGGAAGTCTGACTGAAGTCTGCTACACACAAGGTTGAGCAAAATGTTGAAATACAAACTTATTACCTTGCCTTTAGTAGCTCAGATGAGCCACAGAAGTATAGTTCCCTTCATATAAAAGCTAAGCCACCAGGGAGCTTCCAGGAACATAACTGAAACACTGAAGGAATTCATCTTACAAAACTGTCTGCAATAAATAGAGAATAAATTATTCAATTGGACCAATGCTTTATTTTCAAGTATACCTTATCTTTTCTGAATAGAGCATATCAAGTCAGTCACAGTCAAGCCACAAAGGTACAATATTTTCTTATCAGAATAACATAGGCAGAGATTATTTCTTGAGGAGGACTTATTTCACCCTTTTGCTTCATCCTAAAACTATGTCAAACCCAAATCTATCACTACAGCTCCCAAATCTAAAGTGAGAGCTCACATAGGAACCTAAGAATTGTAAATTCCAAATGGTTTTGCTTTAAATAAAAGATCAGTAGAAAATGCTTGCGTATCTAATCTTTATTTCTCAGGTTTATTTAAAAACCTGCATTGGGCAATTCTTTCATAACATATATATAACATATATATATATACGCACATAACATAACATATAACATGTTGGCAGTCCCTCATGCACTTCCTACATTCCTCTTACAGAACCCCAGCTTGGTATTCACATAATGTCAAGACACTTATTTATAAGTGTCTTGAAGAAATTTAATAATTTCTGGTTTTGATATCTTCATTGCAATGATTTAAACAACATGCTTTTAGATAAGGACAGAAGCCTTGCTTGTCAATGCCCATTATTTTACTATAATTATATAGCTAAGTAATATTTTTATTACTTTACCATGTATTTTGTTACTATATAAAGTATTATGTGGGATAAATATAAAGTTCTGTATCCTGCAGGACTACAGCTTAGTCTTCTATTACAATAGATCTTATTTTCATAACATACTTTAATTAGGGCCATTTTCTTAGGCCATGAGCAGGAAATCACCCAGCACCTCCATCTTGTTAAACAGGATCCCATCCCCAGCTGGAGAGAAAAGGGAAGGGCACAAGCAGCTAGAGGGAACAAATCTTCCACATGCATGAGAACAACTTCTTTTTCACTGCAAGCAAAGTTTGGTTCCTGGTTTGACATCTGTCCCCAAACCTTTGCAGAATTTCCACATCACTGAACATACTTAACTTGTCTGTGATTTCCATCTCATTTTACTGGGTAAAAACCCCTATTGCCTGCAAAAAGGAAAGAACGGGGACAAGACAGGTGTACGGAAAGGTACCACCATCACCACCCAGCCTCTGTGGAACAGACAAGTCCCACTGAACTGCAGTGGCCTGAGCATCTGCATTGCTAGCCCACCCTCCAGCACAGCAGTCTGGTCTCAGAGGTCTGGAATTTAAATACATCTGAGAACGCTATTGTTACTATAAGCTTCAAGCTCCTATCCCTTGAAAGGTTACTGAATGATATACAAGACTGACTGAATAATAATTAAGATATAATTGGATTTGGAAAAATCCATATGTTAAAGCCCTTAGAGCTTTAGCAGTGCATAGCCCCTCTGCCCTGCCAAAAAAAAAAAAATGTCCCACTTATGCAAAAAAGTTTACCACAATTGCAAGTTAAATGCTGTATTTTGATTTTTATTTTGGTTTAAAAGGAATTCCCCATCACTAAGGAAAACTATTAAGTATTACAGCAAAAAACAAAAAAAGCAAAAAACTGCTTTATGAGTTGAAAATGATCATTTGATCAGTTATTTCAGCAGACAAAATTACTCTTCACTTCCTGTAGAAATGACACAGCCTTCACAATTTTTCAGCTGCTCCTTCACATCAGCATGTGGGTTACTATAGAATACCAAACGCCATCATGGACCCAGCACCAGTGAAACTGTCTCTGCTTTAGTGATAAGTCATGTCTGAAACCATTTTTAAAATATGAGAAGGAAGAGCTCTGAAACCTGCTACAGTTTTAATGCAGCTTGCACAAAGACAGATCACCACTCATCCTTCACTGGCATTACTGTGACCTCAGAAAATACTTAACAGAAAAAAAAAAAAAAAGCTATTTTTAAGTATTATTTATAGGAAGCTAAGTTTTGAACTCCCTTTGTGATACAGTCTTTAACACAGAAAAAGTCACTAAACATATCTATGGAAATACATCTCTAAAACCACTCAGTGTTACAGATTAGGTAAAATTGTAAAAGACTACCACAAAGATATTTCATAAAAATACCATCTCTAGAAATAATCCATGAAAATATATTATGAAGCATTGATACTTATGACAGTATTTCTAATAAAAATGTTATTGTCATTTTATAGCAAAATATTATTCATTAGGTCATTCTCTTTGAGTTCTGAATCTAACATCCTCAGTTTACCTTTCTGTGGAACAAAAAAATTCTGATAGATACATGCTTCCACATTGAAAACATTTTGACAGTTTCAGATTACTACTTTCTCTCCTCAATAACCCATTAAGTGTTTGTTTTCTAATCACTTTTTTGTAACCGATTCCTTATAAAAAATAATGTGATAAACCCTAACTCACACCTAGGATTAGAGCACTGAAGAAAGTGTTAATAGCTATGTATTGCAATTGCTGCTCTTTGAAAAGGAAAATGAGGATTAAACTCATTAAATGGAATCTCACACATCAGAGAAGAATCACCGCCCCAGAAGGTGAGAGACTCATGAGCAAGGCTCAGGATTTTGAAAGCATTCTAGAAATCAGTTGTCTAGATACTGATACCCTTCCAGTGACTTGAAAGAATCACAATTACACAGGAATAGGCAGGAACTGAGTACTAATCCCTGAGGGTCAATTCCTTTGTAACGTTCCTCAAACATCAACATATTAAATAAAAAACCATACCCAAATCTCTAAAAAACTGGAATGATCTCTGCTTAGTTCCCTGTCCTGGCCCAGCCCCAGCATCACAGGGGACGATTAATCCTTTTCTGCAGAGCTACCACCCTCCCTGCCCAGGACAGCCCCTGGGAGACACCTGGCCAATCCTGCTGTGTTCTGCCTTTGCTTTAGGGACAGCAAACTGCCTTCCAGATAAAAACATGCACAAAAGTGTGAACAGATAGAGACTCCACTTTTGAGCAACCTGGTCTAGTTGCTCAAAAAACCCCCAGCAACCTGCCCCTGGCTGGGGGTGGTTGGAACTGGATGATCTTTAAGGTTCTTTCCACCCCAAATTACTCTGTGATTCAAGTCAGAAAAAGTCTGCCCATCACGTCTCCCTGTTAGTTCAGCTATATGGCTAGAAGCCATTTCTATTTCAGAATTGCAAAGCAACTGGTTTGGTATTTGAAAAGAGGATCTGGATGGTAAGAAAATAATACATCTGAAATGTTGACCTTGTTATTATTCCCATAAAACAAAGCCACAATTCTTTTAAAGACCAATTAAGGGGAAATGAAAGGATGAAAATAAATACTTGTTTAGGAGAGCTAAAAAGGGTTAGGAGTGAAATAATGTTTCTACCTGACAGAAACAGTGAGGGATAATTTCAAAAACCAAACCCTTTAGTGACATTATGACTTCATTTTTAAGGAAACATATTAGTATTGTGCTCATAGAAATAACAGCACAGTACAAGCTAGAAATTCAAGCACCACAATCACTCAGTGACTCAGCTAACCCCATTCAATTCAACAATGATGACAGTAAACCCATTATGAAGCATGCTAATAGCAAATTGCAGTGTGGATTAGAAGAAAAGCACAATATTTTACCCTTGTCATCTGTATTCAGATCTCAAAAGAAAGCTAGTGAATCTACAAAAATAACAGTACTTATGTAATCCGTAAGTATTTCTGTTTCAGGTTTACTGAGGACAGGTGGCTTTTAGAACTGAGCTTCAGAATTTTCTGCAGGGATCCTCAGTTTTATTAAGTAAAATTTTGAAACAGTCTCTTAGTAATACATACAGTAATACGTATGGCCTTCAAGTGAAACAGCATAGTATATATAACTTAGCACTTTTTATAGCTTTAAGGGTATGTGTTACATTAACTAATAGTGTAAATATGATCTATTAAACACAAACCAGCTCATTAAAGGCTTAGCTGACCAAGCACCTTTTTTTTTGGTGCATTGTACAGAGACTATTAAAATGAGGCTCCTTGCCCAGGATAGAGTCACTGCTCAAATGAGAAGTTAGTACTATGCAGCCATCAAAAGAAATTATAAAATGATTAAGCAATTGTCACCCTCAGATATAAGACTGTAAAGTGAGAGAGGATGCTATTATTTCAGAATGTATATTACTTGGAAATGTAGCAGCTCATCCAGGTTACACAGCCATGTAATAAATTGTGAAAGCAGAAAATTTAATCAAAATTCTGACTAAAAAAAGTAGATACTGCATTACGTTTCTCACAGTAGTAGTAAAATACAGATGGCAGATACCTTCATCTATGTCCCAGAAAGCTAGTTATGCATGATATAATCTATCATATCCAAATACAGCAATGCTTTTTAGACACCTATTTTATTTTAGCATGATGTTGTAAAAGGCAATAAAAAAATCTATTTGCAAAGCAATGCAGGTGTATGCATATCTACATCCACTCAGTTTGGGTATATCTCAGAATTAACCAGATTTTATCCTAAAGTATCTATGCAGAACCTTGTCTACTTTTTTCTTGAAACACCTTTGTCTCCCACCACAAAAAAACTTCATAGTAATTCAGCTTCTGAAAGCACAGACACACATTCAAGCCCTCTCAAAAATCCAAAAACACCAACCAAACAAAAAATCCCCAAGCACATAAAAAAAGCAAAACCAAAAACAAACCAACAAAACAAAACCAACCAAAAAACGAACAACCAACCAAAAAAAAAAAAAAAAAAAAAACAACAAAATCACACCAAACCAACCAACCAATATTTTTTGATCAGGAAAAATGAGCATTGAGAATTTCTTTCCCAATAACAAGGTTGCAATGTCCTTTCCTAATCTGGGCTTCAGTTTAAACATTTTGTTCTCTCAGTTGGATTCATCTGTCTAATCCTTATGCTTCTGGGCACAGCTGATGGGTACTATCCTGTATGACAGTGGAGACCATGTCCTCTCAGACTATGCTTACAATATACAATATTTCACCAATATTTATACATACCTTTGCTCTGGCACAAAGGTCATAGAAGCCTAAATTTCAACTTAAATCTGAGCCCACAAAATACCATCTCAGTAGGAACTGTCCTTGCACTGACCACCTTTCTTGTTGCCATGCATGTTCTCCTACAACTAATTTTTTCGTTGTTTTTTCTTTTAATTAGAGAGGTTGGTTTTTTCATGAGGCTCAAGCAAGCAGGAAGAACTATCTCTTATTCTTCCTTTGTTCAGAGAAACAATATCTCTTGCCTCTATCCCTAGTAAAAAGTTGCTATCTCCATTAGGCTCAAATGGAAATCCCAAAACCCTCAGAGGCACGCCACCAGGGATTGCCTGTTTTAGAGATGACACCTGCACTAGAATTTTCTGTAAATAATTCTTACTTAGCTTTTCTTCTACAAACACATGATATATGTTAACATGATTTCTGGAAATGAAAAATACAAAAATGAGGCAAAATGTGTGTAAATACAAAGTCATTTTTCAGATGTTTTCCTCCAGAGGATGGAGGATGGTAGATGCTTCCACCCCAGTATGTTCAACTGCTCTCCAAAGTACAAAGAAAAATGAACAGGAACAAAGGTACTGGAACATTTTTTTTGTTACATAGTATTTTTTAGTGTTTTTTCTCACTTCTGCAGCATTATGTGACAGACTAAACCAATTATTTGTCACCAAGAACCAGAGCAAAGATCATTTGTGAAACTGGCACTTAAAGGAGAAGGGGAGAGGTTAAAACAGCTTTCAAACATTTGTATTATTTTTTTATGGTTGGATTAAAAAAAATGCTATTGAATCATACTCCACCTCTCAGATAACCTGGAAGAAGTTTCATGGTTGTCCTTCAAGAAATTCCTATATTACCATATTCATTTCCTACCTTCTTTTGTTACCAAATTATCCTTCAGTTTCTTCTCATCTAGAGCCACCTCCTTTCTTTTGGGAGTTCTGCACCCCTGAAGTTCATTTCACTATTTTCCACTCCTCTTTCTCTTGTCCTCTGCCGTTTTCAGCCTCTGCTCACCAGAGCCAAGAAAGAACACAGGCATCACACCAGGGGCACCCACATGCCCCCACATGTGTAGGTACCACTGTGCAGCCCCCAGAAGCTGTTTCTGAGCACGAGAGGCTGGGCACAGGGGGCAGGTGGGCTCTGTGAAGCCACACAGCCCCTCAGGGGTTGAAGGGACCCCTGGAAGGCAGCAGGTCCCAACTCCTGCTCACTGTCAGGTCACTGATGACTCTCCTGGCTGTGTAAGATGAGGCCTCACAGACACAGCTAGAAGAGCCATTCTGTGTCATACAGGATGACTAATTAAAGTGGCCACTTTTAGTTAAGCCTATAACTGAGTAATTTTTCATTTCAGTTAAAATGGGGATTTTCACTGTGTCTTCCATTCCAGATGTATTTCACCATACTTAAAAAGTATTACTGTGGATGTCAGAGTACAGGAGCACAGAGAAATAGGCACACCTTCTATCAGCTTTTGAATAAGAAATACAGTAGAATGGATCTTCATTAATTCAGATCATGCTAGTAAGACCAACACTGAATTATTAAATTATGGTGAACAAGTTCCAGAACAAACAGCATAAACAGATTCTTAACTTCCAAGTGTATTTTGTTCATTTATGCTGACAGCTGTAACACAACTATAATTACTTACTACACCCAGTAAATTACAACCTTTTTAAAAAAACCCTTCATCATAATATCAATCATTGAACTTCTGCTGAGTAATGCTGAAACCTGTTTTTCCATTGTTTTTCTTCATTTTCTCACTTTTTCTCACTTCTAAGTGAGAAAATTAACAGAGATGTTCTGGCATATATATATATATATATATATATATATATATAGTAATGGGGTAGTGGGAAAAATAATTTGTACTAATTTTTTCAGAAGAAATTTTCCTTCTAAAAATACAAGACTCCTCATACAAGACTCTTTTTCCATAAGATGGCACGGTTTAGAGGAGAAGAGGAGATATACTGGGATGCTATGAAGATTGTTGCTAGCATGAGTATAAAATTTATGCCTATTTATCCCTTGGGGCATTTCAGTGAGGTCTCAGACAAGAAAAGAGCACAGAATTCCTTCCTTAAGTAAGGAAAAAGTAGCCCTTCACTAGTATTTCAAGGTATTTTTTCTTTTGTTTTTTTATTTGATGGCAATAGTTTACCATCACTCAGGAAAAAAAAAAGTAAAATAACTTGAATTGTTTCCCCACTTTCAATATAACAGTAAATAAAGATAAAGGGCCACATCTGGCTTAGATCAAGATAGCACATTTGGAAGAAAGGTTCCAAGCTGGTGGGAAACCACTAACCTAATCTATTTAGAGCTGGAGAAAGGTCATCTTCTTCCTTGTAACCCAGGCTGAAATAAGCCAATGGAATCAGTAAAACTCAACCATGCACCTTACCAAGAGTAACAGTTGTATGCTTGCGTATATTTTGGGATAAATGGTTAGTTAAGGAATGGAACTTGTGGACCAAACCCATTTTAATGAATTGTCATTGCTATTCTCATGCAATGATGATCAAAATATCTGTAGAATTGAAGAAAGATATACAGATCACTTTTCAGGCATTTAGAAAGACAATGTCCATGAGTTTAATGGGGACTTTCATGACCTTTTGAGAAGCCAGAATTGATTCTGCTGGAGCAGACTCACAGTTGTAACACTGTGTTTCTCCTTCAAGTGGCGCTAGCAAATAGGCCTATGCAAGTCTTAACATGCTCAAATTACAATGGCAACTAAACTTTAATTCTATGTCTGTATTACCCTCTAGCCCAGACCACAACAATGTAATTTTTATGGAGCATTTGTATAAAACACAGTGCTCTAGCAGAGCAAACCTATACCACATCAGGTGATAAATACCTATTGCAACTTCAGTATTAGAATGCACAGGCTAGAGAGGAGGCCTTCCAAAAGCAATGCTGCACTTTGGATGGAAGAGAAGGACAAAACTAAATCACTCCTAGTGAAGTTACAAGGGACCCAGACTAGTGTAACAATGCTGCCTTCTGCTTAAAAGCAAAAATATAGGAAACAGATGTCTCCTAGTCCCTGGAAATTTTGGCATATTAAAAAAACAAAACAAAACAAAACAAATAAAGCCATTCTCCCCCTCCTAAGCTGCCAGACAGAGAGCTGGCAGGTGCCAGGAACCAGTGGTGAAATGAGATGGAATTGGAAAAAGTTCCTGCATGCATCTATTTCCTCAAGACATGATCGGCTCTGCCTATATCATTCTGACACTTGTCTAGCATGTTCTTAGGGAGAAAATGTCACCTGGAAAAGTAACAGAGTACATGTACTCCATCACTCAGCTCGTGCAGAGAAATGCAGGGCAACATCAGACTGATCAGAACTCTGCAAATCTTAAAAATTCACAAGTAAATGGGTGACAACTAGAAGGAAGTTTTCTAGCTCCACTCTGCTTTGTGTCACCTAAGCTAGTTTTTCCTGCTATATTCATTAAATGATAGCAAGAGTCATACTGGGATTTTAAGAGAGGAAAATATCTAGTGCATCAAATTTTCTCCTGAAACACAGTGATAGACCGACTTGGTTTAGTGTGATTTGCTCCTCATCAGCCACAGCATACAATTTGGTATTTGAAGTTACCTACAGCTGTTAAGGTAAGTATGGCTAGCAGTGACCTGGAAAATTCTTCTTGAGTTGATATTCTCCACAGATGAGCTGACTGACTTTGTGTCACCTTCTGTAAACTACCTCCTTTGCTTCCTTTTATGATCTATGCCCTTATATACTTCTGTACCTTCCTTTGTCATACATCCCAAAATGATCAGTTACTGAGGCATTTCATAGGCAGTGCTCCTTTTCTCACATCCATTCTACTTCCTCTTTTGCTGTGTACAAAAGCTGTGCTTGTACCACTTTCTGATGGGTTTTTAATTTTATGAATTTTAAGAAGCTTTAAAAGGAAGCCACGATACTGCTAGAAGCAGTAATGACTTCTTCACTTCCACAGAGTACTCTATTTTACTTAACACCCACTGGAATACTTGAAGGTTTTGGGAGAAGAGGACCCAGGCATTATGGTACTAATGTAATTCATTTGTCTTTGTGAAGGTCAGCAATTCTTTTCACATTACTGAAAAACACCGCAGACAGTATGCAATCAAAAGCTTTGTTACACAGCATTCCCCAATAGCTGTAATATTCTATTGTCTGCTCCAAGATGACTAAGAAAAACCAATATCCCCATCTCCTACAGATACATTAAAAAAGAGGTTTTAGTCAGCACATAGAACTGCTCATCTTTGTGTTCCGAAGTCCACTGAAAGATTGTACCATTTGCAGTGCTTTCACAGGTTAAAGTTTGGAGAAGAAAAATGAATTGCTATTCAGAAGATTCCTGAAAAGACTGAGAACCAGCATCTTTCCTTCTTTTTCCAATGAAAATACACCAAGTGTAGCATTTTTATTTCCATGCTGGCAAAAGTATTAAACATTGAGATTTAAATTCTTGCATGGGGGATTTCTCCAGGCTTGGTGCAGCAAAAACTTAAGACTCATTTTTCCCACTCTTTTCTTCTTTACTTTTCAGTAATCACTGCTCCAGTGATTTGGGTCATTCAAAATAGAAATGTGTTTCTGAGCAAGAGCCCACATTATTTTTTTGCTTATTATGGCTAAAAAGTAATTCAGAGATATCCACCACATTAGTGAATATTGATTAAGTGCAATTTAATGAATAATTGCTTGAGAGAAGAAAACCTTGTATTTCTGAAATACAGCAGAAAGTAGTCCTTCATTTCCATTGTTGAGGACTACAGAAAGAGATTCAGTAGGAAATAAAGTGATGTTTAGAATTCATATGTATTCAGGAAGCATCTATAATAAATATTTTAGAATTACCTGAAATAACAAAAGATCCAACTACTCTGAAATGTTTTTCACAGAAGTCAGTAGATAGACACACCCTGTAATGCCTGCAGAATTTTTCCCCAAGAGGTTATATTCCATTGTCATCTTTCTTCCTCACAGATTCTGGTATCAAAAGCTCCCCTGTGCATTTCCAAATACAAAGTAAATTTTCTTTCTGAAGCATCTTCCTCTCTGCCTGGCTCTCACACTGAAGTGCACCACTATAATTAACACCTGAGACTTATGGTTGTAAGAAAAATACCACTACACCCAGGGAAACCTGGTAAACACCATAAGGGCATTCTCCTCAAGCCAGTGTTGGCCACCAGAGCCGACTGCAATGAAAAAAAAACCAAAACAATCCTAAAAAACTGAAACTGTTTTCTTAAATGTGAAATTTTAATCCACTATCCTCAGGGAAAAAAAATTAAAAGCAACATATTCAGGCAAATGTATAAGCAATAGACATCCTAATTTCAGTAACCGGCACATATAAGAAAATAGAATGGGATTTGATAAAAATGGGGTTGGGTTTTGGAGGTTTTTTTTTTTAATGGCACTGACAATGCCTTTTCTTCTCCAAACACAGTTTATCATTTACCTTTTCAGAAGAATTTCAGTGTGCTAAGTTAAAAAGTCACTGCAGTCTAGAACTGATCAGCACTAATTAGAAAGACTGGTCATAGATAACAAATAATCCATCCTATGACATGACAGAAACTGTAATTACCTGGACCTGAGACTAAAGATGTCTCAGGATCAATGTATGCAGCATTTCACTTTTCCCAGAGATGCTGAAAAATGATTAATGTTGCATGTATCAGATAGAGGAAAAAAAACCTAAACAGAAATTTTCAAACAGGGAAGGAAGTGCCACCATCATATGATACTTCCAACACTTTCAAGCTATGTAAAGTCAGTCTCACCATTAGTTCAGGTAAAATGAGAGGTTATATTTTACTATGATTTTCATTCAGCACACAGTCATTCAGTGACACCTCCAGACACAGTTAAATACTATGCTTCAAAACTGTGCTAATATAGGTTGAAGTGATAATAAGCCATTGTGTCCACCTCAAATTACTGAGATGTATCTCAGTCTAAGAATATTCAAGGGAAAAAGAGGTTTAGATTCAGAATTTGTATTTAATGAAGTAAGAGCACTATACCTTCTTTCTGGAAGTGCAGTTGAAGACACTGAGTTCTGTCATACAAAGGACTTCCTGTGTAGGACCAACAGTTTCCCAGCTCAAGTTGATTTTGCATGGCCTGTGATTGCTTGCAAAATCTTGCACAAATCTGCACACAGCCTGCGAGGACAGTGTTTTCAAAAGGCAATATGGTTTCCTGGACAGATTTCAGCAAGTGTTTTTTTAACATTTACAATTGAAGTAGCTGCACACTGCTGGGCTCACAACAAAAATAAGTAATCATCACTTCGAGTTTGGAGAAGGGGACTACAGTTTGTGTTCTACTTTCTAAACTAAGCAATGCTTCAAGAAATATAATAGCATTAAAGGATAGGTCTATCCCATACTGCTAAGTAGGCAGTCTATTCAAGGTAGTTATTGCTTCAAAGCTGAATTTTTGTAAAGAGTTCAAGTCAACAGTAACTAGAGCCTTCTCATTTCTCCCTCCTGAAAGAAATAACAAGCTGCAAAAAACAGTTCTGGGCTGCTCTGAAATAGCAACCTAATAAAGGAGTTCCAAATATTAAAACTCACATGAATCACAGTAAGAAAAACACACAAAGAATCCTGTTACTAACAAAGGCACCAAATATCAGGTACAACACAAAAGGGAAGACTGTTAATGCCAAGAATAGCAGAAAGTCATCCACAAATGGTAAAAATGAGGAGGAAAAAGAAGACTTGGCAACATAGATATTTTATAACAACTTGTTTTTTATCAGCTGACCTGACAATCAAAACCAGATATATGAACACTTCCACAAAATAGGAACATAACAGTAAGATCAGAACTACAAGAAATATGACTAGTAGTGAAAGGCCACTATTTACACACCAAGGTTCTTCAATCTTTCTAAAAAAAAAACCCCAAAACCACAAAAAAAACAGCCCAAAACAAAACAAACAAAAAACCCTACGACCAAAGCCCCTCTTAAAAAGTAGTTGCTCACACTTCTAGGTAAAGCAAACCAAGAACCAGATGCAATGGTCTGATAACTGCTAGTAATAAATTTTTGGGGAGGTTATTTATTTTCATTTGAAAGTATGTTTTCTCAACCACTAGTAAATGAGGCATATTCTTTAAGAATCTTTATAAACATATGTATTTGTACTCTTATTATTTATACAGTGAGACCATAGAAACATTCTCTTTGTTAAAGCAGACTGACACTGTGAGTCGCACAACACACCTTCTGTTGAAGTAGCACTTGTTCAGACAGCTCCCAGTCAAGAACCAGCCTGGTGCATTGGGCTCCATATCAATCAGCATCTTCTGCACATCTGTCAGACACTGTTCCAAGAGCTCACACTCTCTGAAGGTCAAATCCCTTCCTACCACACTCAGTACACTCAGTCAGCACAGC
>NW_005054569.1:635545-652278 GCF_000277835.1 Geospiza fortis | reverse complement strand
CGTACCTGCACCCCGGCGGAGGAGAAGGGATTCCCCTCCCTCCCTGCCTCCCTTTGTTCAGGGGTGGCCGCGCCGCATCCAGGAGCACGTAAGAGCCTCTAAAACTGATTAAAGGCAAAGTGAAGTTAATCGCAGGGTGTGTGGGTGCGCTGTAAATGACATGCCAGGCGCGCTGGCAGGCGGACCTGCTGCAGGACTTCCCCACCACCCTGGCACTGGGCCTGTAGTGCAGCTTCCCGGAGGACCCTGGGAGTCATGGAAAGGTGGTATCTGCCAGGTCTGGTGGGGACAGAGCAGCAGGGAGCATAGTCTGTCAGAAACCTGCACCTCTCCTCGCTTGGGAATGAGGCCTAGTGTCGTTTTTGTATGTTTGTGTTACCTGCTTAGAAAAACAAGTTGGTATGTTACTGACTTTCATCAGAAAGGTGGAATACCTATGACTCTTTTACTCCACTGGATAATTTGATACAAATTTAGCCAGAGATCTTTATCAATGTAAAGATCAGTACATTTCAGTGCTGATTTTTGCTTGTCAGACACTGGCAGCCCAGTCAGTGTTTTGAGCATTCTCTTAACTTCTGGGATAGTCATACCTGTATAACATCAGAGGTTTTTTCACTTCAAATAATACAGAAACATTTATGATACATCTCTGTGTATGTGAGAGATACAGTAGAGAGTTCAGAAGGCTTCAGAACAAAAAGTTAATACATCTCTTGGTCAGGGAACTTTATGACTTCTATAAAGTGTAGAGTTGATGTATAAACAGTATTTGTATATTTATGCCAGTTACTATGGTTTACCAGTGCTATGGTTTAGTGTACCTTTCCCCTTTCTAATAATTTCTAGGCTTTCTGAAATCTGTTAAATTATGGTAATTCACTTTCTGTTTCTATAAGAGGACACAAGCCACATCTTCTCAGCCTACTTGTTCCATTGTGTCAGAATAACTGTTGCATTAGAACATCCTGGAGAAATTTTGTGATAAAAGATTTAAAGGCTTTAGTCTGAGCTTCTTTAATTACAGCCTCTGGGCTTTCTGGTGTGTTTGTATTTGGGAAACTTCTGTTTCAACATTCTAGTTTGTCAATTTCCTATTTTTATATCTGCTTAATGTATTGCTGTCCTATTTTCCAACTGTCACTGCCAACACAAAAGGACCTTGAAATTATTTAAGGTTCTGTTTTTTCATTGTTATACCAATAAACTTTGTCCTAATAGCATCCTTATCCCCACTAGTATTGTTATTAGTGTAACCCACAGCCCTTAACATATATCAGTGTGTTAAAAACATTTTTTAGACTATGAGATAAATCCAGATGCATAGAATTAAACCACATTTTTTCCTTGGTGTTTTTTTTTTTATGAAGATGATTACACAAGTCCTGAAACCCTCAGAATACAAAAAAATAGAATTTGGTGTGATGTTAATCTGCTCATCCTTCTTCTAGAAGCGTCATAATACACAGTGTTTTAATTTGAAAAATAAACTAAAACCAACACAACAACTGCATGGCAGCCTGAGGTAGAAGAGTTGTTTCCTTTGGGGCTTTTTAACCTATCTGGGCTGTTCAGGCAGGATCATCTAAGTGGTGGTAAAAGCATGCCTGCTTCTGCTCAGTGTTAAAGTGAATGTGTGGTGATTGATTGAAGAAGGAATAAACAGGTTCCTCTGTGATGCAAGATGCAATAGCTATGTTAAAACTATCACTGTGGGAAAGTGTAATGTCAAACCTCTTGTTTTGTAACCTGTTGAGGAAAGATTTTATTGAATATAACAGTTGGAAACTGAATTTGTCAGAGAATGTCACAAGCCTGAAGTTTTCAGCTTTATTGTCATTTTATGCTTTCCCTTACATTTGATGATACAAACAGTATCAAGAAAAATCCAGAAATAAACATGTTATGTAATTCACATACTCCAAAAACAAGGCTTAAGACAGTTTATCACCAAAGTATATCAGAAGCTTTTTTGACTCTTTTAAGATTTTTTCATCTTATGAAGAGTCATGTCCCCTTTAAAAAAACCTCAAACATGGAAAATTACAGAAAATCACACAGAGTTATTTTGGTGGACTTGAAGTCTGACTTTAGTCCCCTGGCAGCAATGGCAGACCCAGAGGTGGTATTATCTGTTGCCTTTATGAGTAGTTACAGAGCCATTTGTTTATGTAGTGGTTACATTCTGTTTAACCTGTCTTGTGTCCCTAACAAAACCAAATTTTATACCTAACAATTCTTGCCTCTGCAAACAACTTCCTAAACACATTCAGTTTCCTTGCTCTTTTGGAAAGGCTCCACTTGATGCAGTTTTACAGAGTTAACTCAGCCAGCTGCCAAACTTCTGAGCCCATTCAGTAAAATCCAAGTACTCAGTGTATGTATAACATGAGTGGTCTGAAGCTGAACATGATATCCAAATTATGGCATTTTACACAGAATCCAAGAGGAGATGGAAATGGAAAGGATGGTGAGCACAGTTAAGGTGTCCTGGTTACAGGAAGCACAGTTTGCAGTGAGCTTGATTGTCAGGTTTGAGGTTTTATTCAGTGATGTCACAGTAACTTTGTTCCTTGGGATAAAAATATTCAAACTAGTTCTTAGCCTGGAGTGCTTTGAGATCTCACAGTGAGAAACCTGTTCACCAGCACTGTCTTCAAGGAATCCAGTTCAACTCCTACAGAACATTTGTGGATACAGCTTGCAGGAGACATGTTGCCTGTGTCTTTGCCAGCCCAGATGCTGAAAGCAGCTGGAGTGAAGAAGGTGTTGGATCCCTTATTATTAGTCCTAAGTGCTCTGGTATTGCCCAGCAGACAGAGTACACAGTTCAGAGGGTTGTTGTTTGTTTCAAGTGATCGGAACATTTCAAGGATGTCATTTGAGATTGATGTGTTTCTGATGAACTTAGCAGCATCTCACACAATGCTCCAAAACCCTTTACAAATAAAAGAGGCTGAAAACTGTTCACTTGCTGGTGAGTAACAACCTTTCTAAGGTGAACAAGGAGGCTACTTTTCAATATGTCAGCATTTAAATTTTCTGTAGTCTGTAAATTTGCTGGAGCATCACTCCAGTAATAAATGTCTTTTTTAGCTGGTGGAGTTTTAATGTATAAACTTACCCTTTTTCTATTCTAATTTGTCCTGCAAAACTAAGTCTGTGAAATATTAATTTATTAACTGGTGGAAATATTGATTATTCTCATTTATATTTTTCGTTAGTATCTGTGTCTTTGGAACCTGGTTTGGGGCTTTATGTCCCATTATCTCTGCTATCCTCTTCATCTAAACACTTTCTGTTTCCTTTCTCAGTGATTTGTTGATATCTCCTGATGCTGTATGACAGTAGTTTTGAGCACAGCCAGAAAGGTTGTTTAGAGCTGCTCTCCATCTGTTTTTGTTGGCATTCAGGCTATCTTGCAATAAAGAACCTAACTTCCTCTAAAAGTGTAGCAGGCAGGAGCATGTGACCTGTCAGGCAGTGTACTCTGATTCACAATTGAAGGATTGCTTGATTAAATGAAATCTTGGATGTCAAGGTGAGCTTTGCTCTCTGTGCTGCCAGTTAACAGAGCTGCTCACTGAACGGCCTGAGAGCAGCTGGAGAGCCCCTCCCTGCAGGCTGCTCAGGGCCAGATCACTTAATGCCTGGTTGGGTGAGTAGAGAAAGATGAGAGGTAGTGTTTAATTTTGTAAGTGGCCTTTTTCATAGCCCTAGAAAAAAACCCACATTTTCTCTTAACTTAGTGCACATCTAGAAATGTGTGGTACCTAAAGCGAGTCTGGAAGCATGTCAGATTTCTAGTAAACCTTATGCACTGAAGTTAAAAGAATATGGCTTCTGTTAAGAGTAACCAGTCTGTTATTGCAAAATACTTAAATGTTTACAAAGTGCATGTTGGAGAAACTTAAACCTTCAAAGAAAGATGCATTCAAAGTTCTTTTAATTTATTCCTCCTAGGAACTGAGCTGTATCCAGATGCTTCTACAGCAAATTTGAAAAGGCTGTAAACTTTTACTATTTAGAAACGTGTCTTAAGGGAAACTGGAAAGTCTAGCACTTGTTGGACACCAGGAGACTTCCACAGTGCCTAGAAAACTGATGTCTTATGATTAAGTTGATGTGGACTGTGTTGTTTTTTCCAGTTTCAGTTCCTTGATTGCTGCTTTGAGCTGTGGTGCAGGTAAACTGCAGAAGACAGTATTTTAAGCCTTATGGAGAACAAGCCTCTTTTCTGCTTGAAGCTCGAAATATTTGTGGAATTCAGCGCTGCTGTTGTTCCTTTCCTGGTTGTGCAGGGCCTACAAGCTCTATTTTATCCAATAGTAGATTCCTGAATCAGCTCAGGCTGTATTAGCTGAATTTGGTTCTTCCCTCTTATGCCTTGTGCTAAGTTGTTCTGGTGGCAAGAAAAGTACGGCTCAGTTATCCTTGTAATGTCTTACTGGTGTCAAAGGAGAAGAGTAGACAGAGCTCTGGAAAGTATTCAGTACATGGGACCTGTGCAGCTGTGATCACCTGGAATTCAGCAGATGCTTTTGTCAGGGTTAAAAGAAAAAGTCCAGTCCTGTAGTAGTATTTTCTGTGCATATTTTACAGTTTTATAGACACATTGAGTGCTTTGACTTGGAATTCAGAGGCAAATCAGCTGAAGCTGCAGAGAGCACATAAACCAGCTCACCTTAATCTCTGTGCTGTTCTGTACCATCATACACTGTCAGTTTTGGGCAGAGAATAATATTCCCCCAAAAGTAAAAACATTTCACCTGAAAATAGAATTCTAACTTTTAAAAGGATATAATTGTTATTTTATTCTGATTTTAACATTGAATATATTTACACTGGCTGTTTTTGAAGTCCAGTGTCTCAGCTTTACAAGTCCTTATGAAAGCTTTGTCTTGCTTTTCTCCTTTTTCTCCAAAAGAAGAATGTATAGCAAGCAATAGTTCAGTAATATATTGCAATTTTTTATTTAGGTACCTATTTTGAGAGGAGGAATGTTTCTTTCTATATAGAAGCTCAGTGGTACACCAGGAGGTGTATATGTGACTGAGTGTGCCTCTGCAGCAGCATTTGTCCCATGATACCTGTGAAATGTATTGGTGGAGATAGACAAGAGTGCCTCAGCTTTCAGTCATCTATAAAAGTGAAAGGCTGAATTTTAAAACCAGTAGTAAAAGTACCACTTGTTTTCTCTTTTGTGACTGTCTTCACGTTTAGAAGTCGTGAAATTTGGAAAATTATAAGACACTTTTTTTTTTTTTTTGCCTTTCATTTATTCTTAGGGACTGAATTTAATAATTGACAAAAGCGTTCAGAAATGGGTTTTGGAAAGTTGAGGTTGGAGATGAATGGTACAAAGTTGGTTTTGAAATGCTTCTGCGATAAATATTTTTTGTCATGCTGTAGTGTCTGCTTGCCTGGTGTCTTCAAAGAAATTGTTGGTGAGGTATCTATTGCGTCAGGAGTCACTGTTCCAAATCCTGCTATTTCTTTCTTACCACAATTGGAAAGAAAATTCCTTCCTAATACTGCCTCGCCAGCATTCATTTAAAGAACTGTCATTTGTTCTTTAAATTTAAACTTCTTGCAGTTCTTCTGGAACATGTCTGTTCTGCTGATTAGCTGAGGATCACTGAGCACACTCCTTAGCTCTCAAGGAGAAGCTTAAATCTCCTGGGAAGGGTGCCCACCTGGTGATATTCACTGAAATCTCCTCTGCCACAGGATTGTTAGCCAAAGAGATATGGCAAAAATAACTGAATCAGAGAAACTATTAATACAGGTACTGACTAGGTAACAGTAGCTTGCTGGTCTCATTCTTCATCATATTTTGTGCATGTGTTTTTGCAGAGATGGGCTATATTGATTAGGTCCATAGCTCAGGAGAGAGCATGGCTCCAACTCAGTTCCTTCTTCATAAGGAAAACTTTGAAGAATTGCAAAAATCTGCAGTTTTTGGAAGTGTGTATCCAAGTTTGTGTTGCTGAAATCTGGATTTGAATGGTCTTGATTGAGGCAGCATATCTGAAAAAGCTTTTCGACAAGGTCTGTCATGGTTCTGCATAAATTCTCTGTGCATCAGGGAAGGAAAAAAAGGAATGAGAAATGTGCAGAAGTCTGCAGGTTTCACACTTCAGCCTTGGAAGGGAGAATCTGAGAGCCCAGAGTGGCTTCACTGTTTACATGAACCAGAATTCAAGAACCATGTGTTCAGTCGTGGAGAATGGAAGGTTTTTTCCTGTTTCCTCCTGCTCCCCAGTCTTTTGCAGGCTTTCCTCTCAACTGGGTACTGTTATATGTTCTGAATATGTGAATAATGTTGACTGGGGGAGGAGCAGAGGGTGTCTATGCTTTGCTAGATGTTGAGTTGTGTTTCAGTGGAGGCTTCTGTGTTAAGGGCTGAATGCAGAATAATAAAAACAGTGTACAGCTTGAAGCAACCATGAGTGTTGTAGCATGCCTAAATGTAAAACACTGAGTAAAAAGATTGAATTTCTACTGATCTAGATCAATTAAAAACATAGAGAATTATGAGGGGAGCAAAATGTTCTTGCTGTTGATCTCTCACCTAGGAAGGTGTCATCGGGCAGCTGGTCATAGCAAGAACATTTTTACATTCCTGCACAGCTTTATTCTAGCCTAGTTGGCAAGAAGAATCTGATTTTTTTTTCTCCAGGGTGTTTCTTTTCCTCCCCTCCCCGTTCCCCTTGCCTTTTTATGTAATGAGATGCTTTGCCATGCTATGAATGAGCTGTAAAGTAATTGAAAAAGGAGTTTCCTGAAACGGGCAGGTTGGTTCTGGCAGCAGAGGTTTTTTTCTTTGCAGCTCGTTTTGGAGTTGTATTTCTGGTTTTTCCTTGTGTGCTTTTTGTAGCTTCAGGTCCAGTATCATTGATATGATCAAGGGCCAATGTTCAAGAAGAAAGTACAGCTTCCAAGCTTGTGGTCCTCTAGCCTTAGGGTAGAGGACAGAAGCTGTAGGATTCTGGTAGAATGGTGTTTGCCTTCCTTTCTCCAAATGGTCCCTTCCCACATTAGAGGAATAGTGATACCCTCTAAGTATGGGGTCCCACTTAGGGTGCATTGCAGGCAGTCACTGTGCCTGGAGCCTTATCTGTGGTAACTAAACTTGTGGCCTGCTCTTTAACCCACCCACACTGCGGTTTGGAGCCATCCTTTTTCAGCTAGCATGTTTGTGCCTCACTTTAATTTTGTTTGGCCTGAAAATAAGTAATGGCTTCTTCAGTGGAGAGATCTAGCAAAAGTACTAATGTGTGTCATACTTGAGGTCTTTCTACTACTTTTTAGTTTATGAATTGGCAAGTTAAAAACCTGGATTTTGTTGTTATTTGTGTTCTAGCTGGCTTGTAGTATAATTCTAATCTTATTTACCGGAGGAAGGTCTGTGTCCTTACTTCAATCAAGTCCTTACTTACACAGGAAACACTGAAATGGCTTCTAGAGTGAGAAGGCCTGTCAAATTTATGTAACAGTTGCCACTTGGCTGTATTTAAATGTTAGGAAAATGGTTGAAATGCTGTAGTGATATATAGGTTATTGCTGGCAGAGTTCTGAGACGGTTATTCCTTTAAATGGGTGTGGCAAAAAAAATTGTTTGTGTACTGATAAGCAGGCTGGTGCTGAAAGGAAAGGCACACTGCTAAAAGTAGGCTGCAGCCCATAAATGGCTATTTTTCCATATTCCTGTTAGATGTGGCCTTTGAAGTCTCTCTGCAGAGTACGTTTTTCAAAGCAGTTCTTAGAATGGAGAGGTTACAAGTGTTCTTAAGCAAGGAGAAATTGCAGTAGTCCTTTATGTTCTGACTTCTGATTCAGGTTAGTTCATTGAGGTGGGTAAGTTACTCATTCAGCAGTCACTTGTCCTGCACTGTTCAACAGAGAAGATGAAACTTGTGAAAGATCAGTTTGTTGAACTTTTAATAAATGCAGAACAGTTAGTTGATACACTGGGACATCAGAACCTGTTGATGTCTTGAACTGATTTCTGTCTCCATTTTAGCTTCTAGCTAAAAAACATTCAGCCACTCACATCTTTTTCAAATTGTAGTAAAGACTCAATCATGTAATTTGTGTGTCTCCCCCCGCCTTAATTTCTCTGATTTTTTTAATAGGCTGTGCTCCTCAGAGATGTGAACAGATTGGAGATTATGCAGCTGTATGCAGTGGTTTGAGGACATTTAAAAAATATACTAGGTAGTTAAAAGGTATTGATACATAGAATAGAAGCCAAGCGGGACTCCATTTGAACTGTAGGATGTGTAGGATATCGGTTATAGAGAAACTCACTTTCATGGGAAATTGTTCTTTGTTTCCTTTCCTCCATGCAGAGTGCTCTTTATAAGTAATTGGTGTAAATTTTTTAAATTGCCTTGTGTCAAAGAGCTAATCTTTGCAGCATATGGTATTAGTCTTTTTTTGTGCTTATTTATGCTTTTTCCTAAGCTGCTTTGTGGTGTGTGAAAGAAAAGCTAAGAATAGAGGAAGTGAGTTCAGTGGTTTCCATTTCCAGCATAACGTACAATTGACAGCTCGCATCTGCCACGGGTCAGAGGTGGTTTGAATATGAAGGTAATTCTTTCCTTCAAAATCTGACAATAGGTGGATTTGAATGCTGATTTTAGAGTTTTGATAGTCATAGAAATTCTCAAGCAGCTCACCTTATGGCTAACTTGATGAAAATAAAGCCACAAACGTTTTTGCTTGCTGTTTTTGCTTTTATATGAAGTTCCCTAGGTTCTCACTAAAAATAGCAATGAGTCTTGGCCTTGTCAGATAAGAGAGATGTTTCATAAAGGGTGTAACTCAGGTCAGGTCCCATTTAAGGACAGCAAAACCCAGATCTAGTTTTTATTACTCACTGACTAGAAAAACTTGTAGATAATGTAAAAATTTGATAAAATTAAATTGTTTTGTTGTTAAAGTAATATTCTATGCATATGTATAATACAGATCCAGTAAATGTAATCAAATTCTGATATCTTAGTCTTGAACAGGACTGCAGGGCAACATCACAGTTTATTTATATGCTGAAATAGCTGAAAAGAAAGTGTGTATGTGTTCAAGATGAAGAAAAAGAGATGTCTCAAGGTTCTACCCTTGTCTTGAATGTCAGCAGGTTCATTTTTTCTTATTCTTTTTAAGTAATAATGGATCTGCACCTGTGCCTTCATTAACTTCAAACTATTTAAATTTTTATGTATACACACACACACACACGCCTATGGCACAGTTTCTGTGAGTAACTTCCTTATGCAAGTAAAATATGAAAAAATATATAATTTATGTGAATAAATATTGTTACATGTTTTAATATGCATGGGGTATAATTTGTGTGTGTGTGTGTATAGATATAAAATATCTGAAATTACATGCAGATAGTGTATGGCAAGAGATAAAGAAGACTATATGTTGATTAAGACATTACTCTTAAGAAGTACTGTAGCCTATCAGGTTTGTCAATCTTACTCCCTCTTAATTTTATTTTTGGGGGGGTCTGAACAAAATAAAAATTTAAGAGGTACTTTATTATCTGAGAATAGGTAAATGCCTGCAAGTGGAGTTGCTTGAAATTACAGTCTTTTAAACACAGGTAATTCTGATGCCTTCCAAAGATACCAGGACCTGTTAGGCTGCCATAGTAGTGGGTGCTTGAAAAATCATGAATAAACACTCTATGGGCTTCTCTTACCAACCTTTTATAAAATCCTTTGAACTAATTATTATATCTTTATTTAATGCATATTTGGGTAATGCATACATGTAGGTGTAAGTGTAGGCGAGCTGCTCTGTAGCAGTGTTTCAATTCTAAGGGAACTTCTGTTCCAGATAAAGCCTGGGAGATGCTTGAAAGTCCTCATAGTGTATCAACATTTCTCAGTCAGGTTTTAGAAATACTGTTAAGACAAGAGGATATATGTTCTCACACTGACAGACTACTTAGAAGAAATCTCACAGGACTGTTAAAATTGTTGCTTTAGGAATCCTAGAGGATGTTGGGTGCTTGATTTTGTTAGAGTCAAGGCGTTAGTTCAGTCTCTGTCTGAGATTCTTTTGTTTTGTTTTTTCATTCAATTGTGTTCAGTACCTTTGAATGAAATTCATCAATGAGCATTTTCAGAAGACCTGTTTCTGTAAAAGAGCTGTCCTGTACCAACAGATCTGGACACAACCTGACATACTGTTTCTTCTAATTTGGTCTGTGTCATTAGGTTTCTGTATAATCTTGGAAGTTTCATATTCAGTATGTTTTAAGTTGGTTTTAAAGGAAAAATTCAGAATTTGAAGAACAGGTACATGACAGGGTCAGAGGTGAAAAGGTGAGTCAGCAAGTCAGTCTTGTAGCAGAACACAGCCAGGACATTGCTTCAGAAACATGTGTTTATTGGAATCAAAGGAAAGAGGTTATATAAGCCAGATTGGCAGAATGCTTGACACAACAACTGGCAAAAATTATGTTTAAAAAAAGTATGCTGGCAAAAATGATGCTATAGTGTTTTTTATTTGGGGCTTCCGAGCAGTTGGTTAGGCTGGATGGCGTCCTGAGGTCCTTTTGGAGCCAGATTGTGTGGCTTTGTGTGCACATACAGATGTGTATAAACCCGTACAGTGATGGCATAAGGTTGAATAAGAGAGGAGGAGAGATTTCCTGAGGGCCCCAGGCTGTGTGCTGAGCTGGGCTGGTGGAATAGTGCACTTGGAAAGGGTGCAGAGGGTGCAGAGAGGGCTTGTGTTGTCACGCTCGTGCTGCTGCTCTGCTGCTCTTAGTCACACCAGCGGGACTGGAGCTGGCCTGTGGATGTGCTTGTGCTTGTCGCAAAACATTCCCTGCCTGATTTGTCCACTTATAGGTATTATCTTTGGAGAGGTGATGATAGAGTCCATGTAGTGTCTATTGTGTTGTTACCATCTGCTGCCCAGCAGACCTGGCTTCCCATGGAAACCAATATATATTTAAAAAAAGAATACTGGTTATTCATGCAGGCATCTTGCAAAGCTTTTTTCCATTTCAGTGAAAAATCTGTGGAACAACAAGGAATAAAAATGGGTGGTTTTGCTCAGGAGTGTTAATAGTGTTAAAATTTTTAATTTCTACCATATTAGAAGTTTAGCTGGCAGCTGTGTTGCAGAAATTTACTGTTACGTATTGAAGATATGTATACACCCTTATACACTTCTATTTATATAAAATATATCTCCATCCTTTTCTATACATTTGTTTATGGAGCAGTCTTTTAAAGTTTTGTTTTGTTTTCGTTAGTTACAGAAAAACATTCCTGTAGGAACAGTAGGCTTAAAGACAAGGAAATTAAGAATGGTAAAGGCAAATCTGTTTCAAAATGCAGTCTTTGTTCTCAGGCCATGTTTTAAGTTATGTAGTGTTACAAGTTTGAAGTCTTTCCAAAGGACATTATCTCAATATTAGCTGTAGTTGGTCGGAAATATTTGTCCTTATCCTGGAGTGTCCTACAGTCCCTTGTCAGCCTCAGTGAGTAACAGAAGCTGTAAAGCTGACTTTGCTTGCTGTGAGAGGATTTTCTGAGAATAGAAAGATGTGACTGTTTCCTCAAGTAGTCCTGCACAGTTTGTTCTCCTCTGATGCCCCTCTGTTCCACCTCCTCCTCCCAGGGATTTGTACATGGAGTTCTGCAGCACTGGGAAGTCCAGCCATGACTGATCTCCCTGTACTCCAGCACTCACATAATGGCATCAGGAATTGTTGGAAGATAAAATAGCCTTTAAAGCTCTGATTCACCTGAAGTAGCTTGGGGGAGGGAATTTGTAGGCCTGGTTTGTTCTGTTGATCGTGGTTAAGTAGGTGTATAGGATGGAGTGATGTGCTTTTCTACTGAGGAGCCCAGAGGAGTTTTCTACTTAAGATTTCTCCCCCAGCAAAATCCAAGTGTTGCCCTTTGAGGTGGTCAGACATTTATGAAGGGCTGGATTAGCTGAGCATGTGTGTTATTAAATTGCCTTTCTTTTATCTGACTGGAAGTGCTTAGCAGGTTTAATTTCAAATTAGTATGAATGACTCCTGAAACCCCAGATTCCAAGTATGTCTTAAATTGAAGCTAGGTTTTGTGAAGATAAGTATTTAAGCATCAATAAAAAGTTTTTCCAGACATCTCTCTTGTTTCTTGGACGTGTGTGTCTTTGTTTATTGTAAATTTAGAACTATCAGTTATTTATTCTTTATTGTAATTAATGCAATTGAGAAATTATTCCTGTCTAGAGGACAGTTTGGCATCTTACCTGGCAGCAGGGAAAGGCTGGGTGGCAGTCACTGCTGCTTTTGCCACACCTGTCCCTACAATAATTTTTTGGAGCACTCCTGAAAATAGATTTTAAATTCAGATTTTTTTTAAATTTTTTTTTACTCTTAGCGATGAAATGCTGGCAGGGACTGGTGCAGCAGTGCACAGCAATGTGTCTGTCTTCGGACAGTCTCAAGATTTACTGGTGTTCTGTGATCATTTTAACTAAAAGCTTTATGAACACCTGAAGGCTTCAGTCATTTTCTTTCCCAGTATAACAAAATTATTTCTTCCAGGTTTCAAACCAAATAGGTTCTTCTTTTTTTTTTTCCTTTTCATTTGCTTTGATTGTGTATTTGTTCATGTTTTAGGTCTTTCACTGTCTCTATCAACAGAAGAAAATACAATTTTTTTGTTTAACTATTTCTAAGAATTGTTTTTAATGGAGTAGAGTACCAATGAGCTCATTATAGACAAAAGTGAAATTCCTCATTCCCAGTTGTAATGTGCTGCTCAGGAGCAGCAGTGTGTCTTGTCTTTTTGCAAAATCAAGAAATCTTACCTCCCCGGATCAGTATGAATCTGCTGTCCTAATTCATGTTCCCTCCTCTTGTGATAACAGAAATAACAGCTTGGTATATATGAGCAGTGGACTGATTCAGCTGAAAATAAACCTGGAAAATCATATGGTTAACTCTTAGCTAAATCTGTTTCCAGATTAATTTCACCATATTGTGGAATAAATTCTGGTTCTGGTCAAAGGGAAGAAGCAGCAGTAAGGGTCCAGATGTAAGAAAATGGGACTGTTCCTTTTGGACTAGCTTATGCTTTTTTTTTCCCAGTAAAGATTTTCTCAGGAATTTGCAAGAACACCAATGTAAAGTTATTTTCTGGAGTTTCATGTTGATACTTGAGTATTTGGTTATGTAGGGTAATCTGTACTTTAGGTTAAATGTCTGCTTTTGCCAAACCTGCCGCTTCTTTTGCTGGTTCTGACTTTTGGAATGTGAGAGAGATGCAGAGCAAAGCATTTTTTCCATATTTTCAAAACTCCTTACTGAATTAGAGGGATTTTTCAGGCAGGGATGTTTCTTTATTCAACACTGATTTGTGCACTCAGTTGCCCAGTTCTGATAGCAGTAAGTGTTTAATTCTATTGCTCTGCAAAGCATGGGCTGTTCTGTTCTTTTGGTGTGTCTGTCTGACCTCTTCAAAACATTTCTCTGTAAACTTTTGTACTCTGATCTCAAGTTCTGTGTTGTTAAACTGTGGAGTGTGTCATCCATGTCCTTCAAAAGCCAGTGCTCTGATGTTGGGAAATGCAAGGTTCTCTAAGCTACATGGCATGCTTTATCTTGGAGGGAAAATGAGAATTTGCTTCCTTTTTGTTGCCCTCCCGACTACTTGTCCACTAAGAAATTGACTTACTTGTCTACTAAAAAATCTACTTGATGACTAAGAAATGTAAAATATCTTTATAATAACCAGTCTGGTGATTTTAAGAGTAGTTATTCAGCAGAGATTCCAAACCAGCAGTGTCCTCAGCAGTGCTCTGCTCCCCTCTGTAAGGCACGTGTGGTGATACCAGCCAGTTCTGAGCAGTGCCACGGGTCCAGCACTCCATGACAGCTTCTCATTCCTTGCTGAACACCTCTGTCCCTTTGGCTCATCTTTCTGTCAGCCCTTTTAACTGCCCCAAAGACACCTGGTCTCAGCTGATCTCAGACTCTGGCAGTCGTGCCATCCTCTCCTGGGCACCGCTCACTGTGTTCCATGACAGGGGGCTGTGCCTGCCCCAAGCTCTTGGCCAGGTGGGAAGCCCAACCTTTTCTGCCTGGGTGATGTTGGTGGTGGTCCTGTGCCAGTAATTGCATTCCTCAGTCTTCTGAATTCCTGCACAGACAGGATTAATGTTAAGAACAGCTCTGTTCTCTAAAGGGTGGTTATGTGAGGAAGTGAAATGAGGTTTGTACCTGACTCCCTCCCTGGTAAGGCTCACTTACCTTTGACAGAATTGCATAATGTATGTTCTGTAACTAATAGCTGAATTGGAAGTTAGTGTGTAGGAAATAAATTTACCTGATGCAACCCTTCTGGTGATGATAAATCTGGATGGTGTGCTTCTTGGGGAGTAATGAGGGCTAATAACTTGGAAGTAAATTAGGCAACTCATGTGTCTTTTTTCCCTTTGTTTTTCTTTTTCTTAGAACCACAGAGCAGACCCAGAAGAACTCTTCACAAAATTGGAACGCATTGGGAAGGGCTCCTTTGGTGAGGTTTTCAAAGGAATTGATAATCGGACACAGCAAGTGGTTGCCATAAAAATCATAGACCTTGAGGAAGCAGAAGATGAAATAGAAGATATACAGCAAGAGATAACTGTTTTAAGTCAGTGTGATAGTCCTTATGTAACAAAATACTATGGATCATATTTAAAGGTAATGTATAATATTGCGCAAAGAATGTTGCTACGAAAATCATTCTAAAATTAAGGAAGATTTATCATGCCAACTTGGCATTTTTAGTAGGTGTTTTTTTTTTCTTTGAACAGAGTTTTTCACTTCATTTTTCTTTTTGCTGTTTGCTCTTCGGGCCTGGGGTTTGCACAAAATGGCTAAAGAATGAGCAGAGTTGATAAATTATTCTTTCTGCAATTGCTTTTGGGCCTTGGTTTTCTCTCCTCCCTCCACAATCCCTAGCACAATTTTGTGGCCTTTCTGAGCAAAAGAAATACACCTTCATAGTTACAAAAGCAAAAGCTGTTCTGGTGAGGAAAGAAACCCTGCATCATGTAAAATGTGTTGGCAGTTATGCAGCTTAGTAGGCCTGAGACAAAGTAACACTGACATCAGCAGAATTATGTAACCACTGTGTGAAATATTATCTAAGGCATAATTTAACAAACAAAGAAAAATTAAAACCTACAGAAAACCAAAATGTTGAGTAAAACTTTTCACCTTAAGTACTGCTTAAATGTTTTGCCCTGCTGACATATTTTAAGTGACTTTTAAAAAATCCCTGAAAACATTTAATGAAAGCTAAAGTTTTAGTGATAGTTCAAAGTATATTAAGTATCTGGGAGGGGTTATTTGCTTGTGTTTGGATTTTTTGTTGGTGTTGGTTTGTTTGCTTCACTTTGGGAAGTTTTTCTGGTTGGTTCTGTTTTTTGGTGCTTGGTCTCCCTCTCAGCATTTCTGCTTTCTTAAGGTGTAGTGGGGTTTTGTACATTTTAGAGACAGATTTCTGATAAGCATTCTCTGTCTCACACTTGTATTTGAAGAATTTAAGTAATATTCTTTGTAGATTTTGCTTTTTTCCATTTAAATTGCAAAAGTATTCAGTCTTTTATATTTTAATGCTAAATGGGCAAGTTATTTTTCCAATATTTCCAGTATATTTAGTATAGTCCAAATGCTAACTTCTCATTTTGGCTAATGTAAGACAGCTGTAGTGGCTTTGCTGTTTACTGTGAGTTCTTCACACCTGACTGCACATACAAATTGCCATTGATATAACCCATTTTTGCTTCTCTTTATTGGGCTCAATCAGTGGGATTTTTGTTGTGTTTGTGAATAAGTAATAAATGTCTGAGAAGTGGGATTTACTTTCACCATCACAGCGTATTAGAACAAGCAGGTTCATCTCAAGATAACTTTGAGTTCAACTCAAGTAAGGTTCCCCTGGAGCAGTGCACAAATGGTGCTGCAGATCCAGACATGATCAGTCTTTTTTACAGTCCTTTATTTTCTGTGATGAGCTAAGTCCTAAATTCTGTTCTCCCGCATATCCATCATTTCAGCTTTGTGCTGTAAAAGCCCAGTTGTTTGCCTGAAGTACAAACAGGTCAGAGTAAGTCATGGAAAGTTGTTCTTACTTGTCAGTGTTTTTGCTTGGAAGAGTGTTTTGTGAAATCTCAGAACTGAACAGTGATTTCAGCAGCTATGAATGGAGGAATTAAACTTTGATTGGGTGGGGATTTATTTTGTTTGTTCTTTGTTTTCTCAGAGGTGGCAGGTGCACTGGGATCTTGAAGTCTTTGGTAGATGTTTCTAGCAAGCTATGAGAACAAAAGCATTGTGAGATGAATGGTTTCAAACTCTTGAATTCATGGTGGGACTTTAGGCTGAGCTGAGGGGATTTTTTTTTTTTTTTTTTAAATTTAAAAAAATTCTTGGCAAATGTAGGATCATGTTAATGCAGCAGTACTCTCCTCACCACTCTGTGAGTTCTTTCCATTTCTGTTCTAAATGGATACATTGTGAAAGATTAATGCTGATCTCTTGTTTACTTTTCACACTTGGAAAGTTTTGGGGGAAGGAAGATTTCTATGCATGGAGTTTGGAGAGGTGTTTGTGGAATTTTGGTTACTTTCACAATCATTTAAGAACTTTCCTCTTGGAAAATAAAAACCAACAAAACAACAACAGCAAAAAGTAAAAAATTGTTCGCAGGAAT
>NW_005054569.1:630219-635517 GCF_000277835.1 Geospiza fortis | reverse complement strand
TCAGCTGCTTGCTATTCCCCAAGTAAAATGAATAAAATGTCCACAAATAAATTAATACCTTTAATTCTGTAATTAAAAATAAATAAAGCAACTTCTTAAGTAGTATCTTCTATCTAAATTGCTCTTAGACTAAATTAATCCCTGGTTGCTAGTTCAAGATCTTTCAGCTTGAGACTCCTCAGGGGAAAGAGGGTATTGGCTTTGTTCAGCGTGCAAAGAATCTTTTATTCTGCCTTTTCATTTTAGTAATAGCAGGTATTTTGAGAGTTGCGTCTGTCTACTTTTTGTTTGTTTGTTTTACTTAATTGATCTAGCTGGGAACTTTCTGTTAGCTATTTCTTTGAGAGTGGCTGTCATCCTCATTGTTAAGCTGTGTAGTACTTAATTCAGGATTTAATTTTTCTGTACATTGTAAGTATCTCTTTAAAACAATGAAATGGGTACAGTTGTGTACGAAATGACTGTGTAAAGTTAAAGAATATTGAGGTTAAATTCTGAAAAATAAGATGTCTTATCTGTTACAAAGCCAAGTCCTAAGCTGCAGAGATCAGACACAGTTTGTCATGGATATAAGTAGTGTGAAGCTCACATTCATAATGATCCCATATGTTTATTCCTGGATACTTCAATTTATATATATAGATCACAGAAAAATTCCTAGAAATACTTTTTTAAGATAATGGTTAAAAAGAACATAAGGTAAATAGAAAGTATTTCAAAATTGAATATAGCTTTTTTTTTCTTTTGTGTCTTTATTTACAGGCAAACAAAGCAGTTGAGCCAGTGTGCTATGTTTCTGATCATGCATTATGAACTAGAAGTAGTTTACTAAAGTGTTCTAGTAAACTAGAAATAGTTTACTAAATCATACATGTAGCTCTTTCTGAAGCTGTAGAAATGCCATTAGAAATGTTTGTAGTTTTACACTGTTCTAAGAGTCTTAGGATTTTCCTGACTAAATACCAAAGCAAACCCTCAGTGCAAAGGCATTCAGGTTGCCTACAGCTTACTGATATTGCCTACTTAACTGATATTTCTCTAGTTCAGTAATCTAGATCTGTCTTAAATCTTTAAGTTCTATAGTTTCTACTTCAAAGAAATCACCACTGAGACCATGTGTTGACTTCAGGTTTATCATGTAAGCCGCAGTTCATCAAGTTGAACTGTAGTGGAACGTCTTCTGTTTTAACTTACTCTTTTTTAACCAATTCTAACTAAGCTTAGAGTATGCAGATTGTTCTTGTCATAATTTTGTAGTTTTTGAGTTTTCCCTCCAGCAAGATAGTTGATAGCTAAAAGTTGTGACAACTAAAACATGGAAGAAGAAATGTAATTGTGAGGGGGTTCTAATTGCAAACATTTCAGATGGGAGATTTTTTTTTTCTTTTGTACCAATGATAAGGTCTGTTCTACATATTCTCTATCTTGACAGTTTCTTTGCACTTCAGGATGCAGAGGCAGCCTTGTGGCTGATGGAGCTGGAGTGGCCCAGTCCCAGGGAGCCTGGGGCTTCCCAGCTGCATGCAGGCTCTCCCAGGTGCCCCTGCTGCTGAAAGGCAGAAAGGAAGGGTGTCTTTATTTCAATTACTTGACTTACTAACTTGTGACATTCTGCAGCCTAGCTGTTCACTAGCTACAGCTTATATATCCAACCTGTAAATGTGATTTTAAAAGTATGGACAGTCCTTTAATAGTTTTCCTGGCAGTGCAGTGTTACTTGTCTGTTACCAGGTATTTTAGTCTTGAGAAACCTTATCATTGGTACAAGATGGCAAGGTCAGCTTCCTTGAGGTTGAATTTAATGCCAGTTATTGTGACACCAAAAGGTACAAAAGCCCCATATCATGGTAATGTGAGATATCTTAAAGTTCAAATGGGAGTTTCCCACTGAATTAATCTTAAAGCTTAGGTATTAGTAATTATTTCCTAAATTTCCTTGCGTGTCTGGCAAGATCAATAGCGTTTTCTAAACATACTGGTAGGTGATATGCAAGCATATATACAGTCAGAGAATGCACCTTAATAAACACATTTGTGTACAATAATAAAATGTTCTACCTTTGTATCATGGCTTTCACTAATGTGGGTAGAATCATATGGGCTTCAGCTGTATTGCAGCTTTTGTGGTTGTAAGATAATTTAAGTCCTGTTGGAGGTGTTTGTCTCCTCATCCCCTGTTGCACTTGGATTGCAATTAACATCTCAATTAATAAACCATTGGGTGTGGAGGGTCCCCTTGATAAGTTAGGTTAGATAGCTGAAATGAGTATTTTCCTCCAGCTTAATGGCTTGTCAAAATGCATTACTCCCCTACCAGTTCAGGCAAGAAATAGATTAGAAGTATTAAAAGTTACCGTAGTTCTGGCATGTTCTGGTTACACAAATTTGGAAAGTGCACTTGATGAAGTGCTTCAGCTGGACTTTCCAACACTACCATAGAGATAAATCTCTTGATGAATTTCCAAGACTGTTTTCCTTATTTGTGCCATTTAGACCAAGGTTTTCAGTATCTAGCCTTTTAACTATTACAGCCACCTGAGCTTGCTCTTTTCTTTTGCAATTAAAACAAACCTGAAGTTATTCTCAGCTTTTCAGATTTAAATATGGAGAAATCCTACAGTGACATCCAGAGACTTCCACCAGAATTGTGCAGCAAAGCTTTGAGACAATCTAAAGATACTGGTTGTTCTGCCCTGTCTATTTATACTTGGCTGCAGAAAATAGCCAGGAAAAAGGTTGTTCATGCCTGGCTAGAAAATACCCACACCCGAGTACAGTGGATAGTAGCAATTTCTTTGAGACATTGTTTGAGAAACAGTACTTACTCATTTTCACCCTGTACTGTTTTCAAGTAATAGTCAAATTCTCCAAACATGTCTGGTAACCACAATGTTTGCCTTGAACAGGAGTTCCTTGCAGGTCTTCTGAGCTGACAAAGTTGGGCTTTATAAAAACTGCTAAAATTAGCCAGCCCTTCCCTGCTGAGATCATAATATTGGAATAGACTCTCATAAATGGTGTGTTTTTTAAATTTAGTATAAATCTAATAGAGCACACTTTGTTAGGATGATTGGATGTGGTGCTTTCAGAAACTGCACCTTTATTTGCTTGCTGAGTTTTCTTTAGATTTCCATCCCTGGGCAGGCCATAGGGTGGGAAAGTATACAATGGAGAATGCAAGAGGCTTTAAAGAGTACTCCTGCCCTAAGCTTGTGCTCTGTAATGAGAAACTAGCACTGGTAAATATTTGCTGGAAACTTACACAGTGTGTGTATTTCACCAGCTGTGGTTCAGTTGAGTATTTTTAATAACTGGGTTTTATTTTAAATAAATATATTTATTCACGAAATTTTCTCAACTAGTACCACATAGATTCATATTTGAGTTTTGTCTTTTGAGGGGACTCTAGCAAGAAGTAGTCTGTAGATTTGCTAAGTGTTTCCAGTTTTGTTTCTGTGAACCAGCCACCTTTTGCCGTGACAAGCCAAGGACAAAGTCAGTACCTAGAAATCAGTGTTAGAATAATTTTCAAGTTCTAGAGATTGAGACATCTCCACAGAGGAAGTGCAGAAACTCACATATTCTCAAGGTCCGTTTTAAACAATTATTTGTATTTAATTAAAACTTAAACTACTGCCTAATCACTTTTTCCCCTCTAAGTTCTGTTCCTTTAAGTGAACTAATTTTAGACATCATTTAGCAGAAATTGGTTAGTAGTGATGGTGTTTTTTCATTGCTTTTTTAAATACATAAGTCAAACTTATTAATGAATATATTAGACTTCACGGGAGGTATGTGATCATTCTACAAGAAGTAATTGCATACAATTAGGTGATTAATAACTCTCTATTTGCCTTTTCCTAAGAGTGTGCTGGTAGTCTATTGAAATATATATATAAATTTTTTATGGCAGCCTTGGACTTTTGACAACTCATGCCTTCCTTTACAGGGCACAAAACTATGGATAATAATGGAATACTTGGGTGGAGGGTCAGCTTTGGATCTTGTAAGTATATGATTTTTTTTTTCATTATAAATATCAGTGAACTGTATTTCATTGTGGTTTTATATCACTTTATAAAAATAAGTACCTGGAGGCAGCTGATATTTCATCACTGCTATGTGGTAATGGTCTAAAAATTGTGAATTGGAATGGTAGTCCTGTCACATTGAATTGTGTTAATTTTTCTGAATTGCTCTTTGGCTGTAAGCATTAGGAAGCATCCCTTTGTTTTCAGTTCTCAGGGGTTTTTTTAGTTTGAGAAGTCCTTTTCTTGCTGTATGTTGGAGGTTTGGGGTCCTCTGTCCATCACTTCCCACCTCCTCCAAGTAGAATTCATTACAGGTCAGTAAAAAATGTTTCGTTTAAGTTTGGGAATGAATGAGGAGTGTGTCCACAGACAGTTAATTTGAACTGGTTAAAAGATGTTGGGTTTTCCATGTTCAGGTATTTTCAGTTAAGCATGAAAGTGCCTTTTACTTCAGATAGTGTGGCATTCATGGAGGGTGTAGCCTGGAGAGTGCACAAGCACAGTCTGCTGAGTGTCAGTGTGGTTTCCTCATGGTTTCAGGGCAGCTCTGCCTCAGCTGCAATGCTACAGACCCACCCTTTCCTGTAAGATAATATAGCTCAGTCTTTGTGTGTTCTGAAGGGAAAATACCATGTCTTCACTATTACAGAATGGTAATAATTATGTTTTCACTAACAGGAGTCCTGTCTGTGAGAGTTGAAGTATGTGCTTGACTTCACAAATCTATTTAAACTTCTTTATCAAATTACATCACATCAACTCATCAGAAGCATAGTAATTAGGTATAGCTTGTGGTAGTTTGTAGCTTTAGAACTTGGCCCTTTTGAGGCAGGGTCTGTGAGATAATCTAGAACTTTTGAGTAATTGATTGTATTCTGTGGAGTGTCTGAAACAGGGAAATAGCTATTCCTAGTGCCAATTTAAATCACTGAACCTGTAGAGGAATAAAATTTTAGAAGAATAAAATTTCAGTTTTGCCTCGCTTTACCTTACCATAATTTCATTGTGTTCACTGTTTTGGTGCTGTGGTGTTGGTATTTTTTTGATTGCTTACTTTAATTTCTTTTGGTTTATTTGCATAGCTTTCTATTGTGCAATGTTTACACTTAATCCATTAGCAGCTTTATAGTAGCATGTTAGGTTCTTGATACGAAAGCAAGCATGGAATCAAAAATACTGGGACAAGTGAAAACTGCATCATTAAATTTAAAACCCACAGTCAACAGATAAACCTATTTTTAAATTTTCTTAATTTACTTAATCAAAT
>NW_005054569.1:618084-630205 GCF_000277835.1 Geospiza fortis | reverse complement strand
GAAAGTTAGTTGTTGCTTTTCTTGTGCTTTGCATGCTGAGGGGAGCACAGACAGTGTGTTTGAGGAGTAAGAGCATTTTCAGTGTATTGGCAGTAGAGATGTGAAGGTGATCATTCCAGTGGCACCTATTTCAATTAGAATACTGACATAGTGCATTGAATATTGCATTAATTTTGTTAGTTCTCTAATTTTGAAGAATGTTTCAGGTTTAAGATTTAATTTAATCAGAGCAAGGCAAAAATTAGATACAAGACTTAAATTATTTTAATGTGTCTTTTTTCTGAAGCTGCGTGCTGGCCCGTTTGACGAGTTCCAGATTGCTACTATGCTAAAGGAAATCTTGAAAGGTCTTGACTACCTACACTCAGAGAAGAAAATTCACAGGGATATAAAAGGTGTGCATCATTTCAAATGTTACTTTGTTAATGCCTTTAAAAACCATAAAACAGTATTCTAATTAGTTATTATGTTATTTCCCCTTGGCAGCTGCCAATGTCTTGTTATCAGAACAAGGTGATGTTAAGCTTGCTGATTTTGGAGTTGCTGGGCAGCTAACAGACACACAAATTAAGAGAAATACCTTTGTTGGAACCCCGTTTTGGATGGCCCCTGAAGTTATTCAGCAATCAGCATATGATTCAAAAGTAAGTAAAACATTTTTTTTTAATCTGGTTATCCAGCAGCATTTGTTTTGATTTTTTGCTTTTAGCTCTGTCAGTATGGGGAGGAAAAAAATAGATTTGAAATTACAGGGTTTCAAATAATAAAATTAAAAGTAGGATTTAATTGGTTTTATGCAGTAGTTACCTGTCATTGTACTCAGGTACAAAGTCACCAAGTAAAATGGTGATGTCATGTGTCTTTCAGAGCGACTCCCTGAATGTGAGGTGGTTGGTTGATTTGGTTTCAGTTCAATGTTTTGCATTTAATTCTAGCAGTGATAAAGTACTCACAAGGTAAAATGCCACCAGAACATGGCACTTCATTTAAAGCCAAGATGGTGACCAAAGTGTTAATTTCTTCTCACATTTCTATACATGTAGCTCTGGGTATAAGTTCTCAAATGGTATTTCTGAGGATCCGTGTAATGCTGAAAATTTTAGCACAGGTCTTCAGAATGTAAAAAGTAACTTGGTGGCTGTGGCTTAGTAGCATTGTGGTACCTTGTGCCTTTCTGTGTCATGAGAGCTCTTGATGGATGACTAATTGCAAAGGAGACTTTCCCTATATGAACTAGCAGTAGAAAAGCAGAGTTCTTCCATGTTTTTCTGAGAGCTGAAGCTGGTGCTAGAAATGACAGTAAGGAGGGAACAGTCCCCTCTTCTGTGTGTAAAACCACAGGATGTCCTAGAGCATGTGGTTGGTGAAACAGCAGTGTGTTTCAGTCTGGCATTGGACTTCCCACACTCTGTAGGCAAAACCTTAAAATAGCATCAAGAGAATAAAAACCTGGGTATGTGTAAAGTAATACTTTCTTACTGGTTTTTCTCAAATAGTAGACATGAAACTATACTTACATGATGTGCATATATTTTTTAAAAAATCTGGTGGATATCTGGAGTGTCCTGAAAGCATTCACACTCCAGGAGACTTTCCCAGGATCAGGGAAACTTGAAGGAATTTGTGTACTTGTCACAAGGGTTCTTGCTGATAAAAAAGTTGGAATTCTCCTCTTTAGGGTTTCCGTGGTCCCATTGTAATGTGTTCCCTAGGACATTTTGGAAAAGCTCTCTACCCTGCTTTAAAATTGTGTGTTGGCCAGTCAGGTTGGGAATAATTGTTCTTCTGCTTGCCCTGTGTATAGATCAGCTTTAGCACCCCTTCATGTCCATTTCCCCAGCGACCTAATCTTTTGCCTTCCATATCTCCTCAGTGTGTTGCAAGACCAATGTCTTCCCTCTTTTTTTCCGTGCCAGTAGGCTGGTGGGAGAGCAAAGATACAAGCCTTTGGTAGGAGAGATGAACGATTTGGACAGGATACATTTCAGTTCCTAGACTAATACTGATGACTATTTTGGTATCTGGACTGAATTTCAATCTTTCTTCTCTCTCTATTCCAAAAGGCTGGAAAGTAAACTAGAAATTCATACATTTTAGTTGTGCCAGAGATTTGTAAGCCCCATCTCTTCTTTAAAATAATTTTGCTCCGATACACAGTTGTTGGTTATGGTATTTCAGTAATAAACAGTGAGTTAGTTTAATTATTTGCTATAAGGTACAGCTATTTTAGGTCTTGTGAGCAAAAACGAATATTGGAGAGATGTAAATTGTAATCCTTGTTTACTCTATGGGTAGTTTTGGTTTATGATTCTGGGCCAAGTGTAGTTGACTACTGCCAAACACTCTTTTAATGAGAAACACCTTTCGTGATCTAAGTAGCTATTGTAGCTCATCTGAAAAGATGCAAGTAATTATATATTTCACTTGGGGAAAGAAATCAAAATCAGGAAAGAATTTTAGAATACTAGTATTTTATATATGATATCCAAATATCATACTGTGTTTTGATACAAAGGCAGAATTTGTTTACAATCATGCTTTTAGCTAAAATAAATAGTACTTAATTATTCTGCTGTGACTTACACTGTGAACTTGGTGTTTCAAGTCTAACTAGTTGTCAATAATTCTTCAGCTAAATTCATCAAGCAGTCTGTTAGGAAAGAAATTAAGTGATCCCCTGTTGGATTCGGTTCAGCTTTCTGCCTTGTTCATTTAGAGTGAGCTGTCAAACAAGGTTGGATACCTAAACAAACTCTGAATTAGACATAGGAAATTTGTGGCAATTTGTCATTAACATACGGAAAATATCAAAGGAAGATCAATATCTCTGAAGCTTTCCCAAAAGTGTGTAAATTTAGGTGTCCATTTAACTTGCTGGCAGTGTTAGAACACCAACTGCAACAAAAACGATGATCCGTGATGTTTGTCATTAAACGCTGATTAAGTCAGTCAGGTCTTTGTGTGTCTAGTGCTCCTGAAGTGTTAGAAGGGAATGTTTGTATTACCTACTTAGGCCACCATTAATTTTATTACATAGATGCATTATCTGTGAAGATGTCAGTTATTGAATACTTAGTCATGACAGCCCATAATTTTGTATTAACAGTCCCTTTTCCCTCTCTCAGGCTGACATTTGGTCACTGGGCATCACTGCAATTGAACTGGCCAAGGGGGAGCCTCCCAACTCGGATATGCATCCAATGAGAGTTCTGTTCCTCATTCCGAAAAACAATCCTCCCACTTTATTAGGAGACTTCAGTAAACCTTTTAAAGAATTCATTGATGCATGTCTGAATAAGGACCCAACATTTGTGAGTAGATAAATGTGTGTGCGTGTGTGTGAAGATGTTTCAGTTTTGTTTTCTGATCTCCTGTGCTTGTGAAGTATTTTGCTGGCATTGTGCATCTTCAGTGATTTGAATCATTTTAGGGACTATACTTTGCACTGTGAATTTTAATGGTGTTTTTTAATATCTCTGTCTCTATCATGGTTTGCTGTGTTTAAAATAATCAAAAGGAGGAGGGAGAGTGCTGAAGGAAATTACAGTGGCAGAGGCAGATTGCTAAAATGCACTCTAAACTAGAATAATATCAGAAGAGAACCTTTAACAGAGGAGAGAATCATCTGAAATCCTTTTCTTCAGCACAACTTTTGCTGTTTGAATTCAGCTTACAAGGAAATGTTGCACTGGAGAGTTTTCATTAGTCATTTTCCTGGGTGTGACCTTCTAACGTAGAAGGATAAGCTCTATAGTCTACGGGTGACTTGATCATATTTTTAGCGTGCTCGTAAATGTGAATTACTGGCTTTTCTGACTTCCTGTTTCACTGATTTCCTGATATTATACAAGTTAGCTCTAGAAGTCTGTTGTCTTACTAAGTCTCCCCTATTAGCATTTAAAATCATGAAATGTTAGCATGACATTAAATATTTAATGTGTTTCTTACAGCGCCCCACTGCAAAAGAACTTCTGAAGCACAAATTCATTATGAAAAATGCCAAGAAGACTTCCTATCTGACAGAACTGATTGATAGGTTTAAGAGATGGAAAGCAGAGGGACACAGTAGTGATGAAAGTGATTCAGATGGTTCAGATTCGTAAGTTTATTTCGTAGTCTTTTTTTGGGTGTGATTTTTTGGTTTCAGTAATGTTCTTAAAGTGGGTTTGCTGCAGTTTTTCTGTGTAATAACACCATTTCTGTACACGTGTCTCTGGTCCTGTTTTTTTAATTGTCTTCTTCCAGGAAAATTCCCTGTATGGCCCTAAAGAGTAACACATAAGTCAATCCGTGTGCTTGTTGCCTCTTTAAATTTTCTTTCTTTAAACCCAATTTCAGTTTTGTTTAAGTGCTGTCTATTTCCTAGTCTGAGGCCAGTGGTTGTACCAAAACCACTGAGTCACAATTACAGATACTGCAGAGCAAAGCTGAGGTGCATGAAGAAGTTTGCATAGTGCCTGGGGAATAACATGCTTTCTGTAAGTGTCTTGTTTTTCTGGCTATCACATAACTCTTAAATGGGATGCCATGGGAGAAGGTAAGCCTTGTAGGTAGATACCATCTTCTGTTTGCTTTTGATCACATTTCAATTTATTCAGCCTCAAGTTCAGTTAATGTTTCAATACATGTTTCTCTTCCTATTTTAAGGAGTACGGAACTAATCCTGATAAGACCTGTGATGTATTTAGGTTACCTGTGTTTGCTTGGTGTTCTGTTGTGGCTGGTATTATGTACATCATGCCCTTTTTTGTTTCAGGGAGTCTAGCAACAAAGAGAATAATTCTCACCCTGAGTGGAGCTTCACTACAGTTCGGAAGAAGCCGGATGCAAAGAAGCTCCAGAACGGGACGGTGCGTACAGACAGAGGAGTTCTTCTTTCTAACTGCTGCTTCTGAAGCCACTTTAAGGAAGATAATGATAATACTTAGTAACTTCACTTTTCATAAGAACTGACTGGTTTTTTTGCAGTTCAAGAGATAATGCATGTTAGTGATATTTCCTATGCCCTGTCAGCCTCAAATGCAAAACATTCTGCAGATGTACTGTAGATCAGTATCCTTTCATAGAGATGGGAATTTTAAAGTCTCTTACTAGTGAGGAAAAACTGAACTGTTTTTCTGATGCTGAATGACACTATTTGAGATGTGTCATCAGGCATCTGTTTCAACATCCCATAACATTTGTTGATGTACTGTGTCTTTGTGGATTTTGTAATGTATTTTAAACACTTTGTTAAATTTAGCTCAACTTCCAAAATCACATGTGCTGTGTTAAGAGGCAGTGTGTATGTTGTATATATGCTGATGTATGTTGTAATATGCTGATGTAATCCATATTTGTTAACTTCTAGGATCAGGATCTTGTTAAAACCCTGAGTTGTTTAACTATGATAATCACCCCTGTGTTTGCTGAGGTAAGTGTTGGCTTAAAAATCTTCTTTGAAAGTATTAGCCAAGTGTGTCTAATAACTTTTCTGAGTTTTAACTTCTTTGGTTTGCTCCTCAGCTCAAGCAGCAGGACACAAATAATGCTAACAGAAAGAAAGCAATTGAAGAACTTGAGAAAAGCATCAATGTGGCAGAAGCAACATGTCCAGGGATCACAGATAAGATGGTGAAGAAACTTATGGAGAAATTTCAGAAGTAAGTCGTTTAGTGATAAGAGAGAGATCTGCTATGTCCAGTGCTTTAGCTTTGTAGTTAACAGGGAACACTTCTGTTTGAGACCAAAACTAATACTAACAATTACTGTATCTGATCTTGAAGTGCTACAGCTTTACTGTAGTTGCTACATCTTGCTTCTTTAATTTAGACTGCAGGTTTGTTTTAAGCATATTTACAGGCAATGGGGGAGACAGAGAATCTTTTTCTTACCTCTTCTAGGAATGTTTTCTTAAAAATGTCACTTCTGGTGGGTTTTGTACTATAAACCATTGAGATGAAGGCATGTACTCCTTTAGTGATGCTGAAACATTTATGTGCCTTTTGCCTAGCTGAAACAATATAATTAACACATTTTTAACTTGCATTTTTTATCTGTAGATTTTCTGTTAATGACTCATCCTAAGAAACTTCACACAATTGACTGCTGTTTCGTATGGACCCAGTGAAACCCACCAAAACTACTTCAAGCTTGGCAGTGCTTAGCTCATGAGCTCCTTGTGCCTTTTGGATCTTTGCAACATATTGATGGTGATTGAGGATTTGAAGAACCTACTCAACTATTTTGTGGCAGTGCACATGGTTTTATATTTTCAGGAAATTATTTTGTAAAGAACAACTTTTAATATTGTAGTTTCACCTGTTTAATCTGATAAATGTTGAGGTGCAGTTTTGCTTTTAGAAATAACCATTACTTTAGTTAATAGAATGTGCAAGTACAGTATGTTTTGATGCTATTTTGTTCCTGTACATGGAGTTGTACAGGTCTTTTATATTCATGAGTTAGACTTTTGTAAATCACTAACGAGCTTCAGAGAAAAATAGCTTTTTCACAAGCATATTCAAGACATGTAATGTAGTGGCAAGGGTATTGCTGTAGCACCTGCTTCAACCAGCATATAGTTATCGTGCCCTGAAAAACAAACCTGCAACAGTATCTATTTTAATTCTAAATTGGTACAGTATTTTAGGCAGCTCTATGATTAAATATATTTGAGAGCAATATGGCAATAGTTTGCAGGTGATATGTAGCAACAGGTCTATCCTGATGTACAGTCTGTGTATTACCTTTTAGAACAGGTTTTGAAGTAGTAACTCAATCTTATATCATCATGGTAGGAAAATTTAGAGCAATACAGTTGAGGGGGTGGGGCTTTCGGCAATAATGGACAAAACCTGAAGTCCAATTTAACTTAATTTAATTTTTTTTCCTCTGAGTCTACATGCCTGGGTGGAAGGGAGCCAGAGAAGCCGAGCGTCGCATGTTACATACCTCACCCGCAGGTATCGGTGTAACACCAGCGTTCTGTGTGGTGGTGTTGTTTCTCCTGTAAGATATTTATACACATTTTTGTTCTGAAATACATTAAATACAGTACATCAACATCATTTGTTTATAATTTTCTGAAAGTGTATTTTAAATATGTATTTACCAGTTAATATGCAAATAACTGAGTTATAGATATTCTTTCACAAAAAGGTAGTACTGTGCAGTACGGAGTGATTTTTTTCATAAAAAGTAGGTAAGACTATAAAGTTGCTTTCAGTTATATATTTATGGTACTGCTAGATGGGTAATCTCTTCTGTTGTTTTGTTTTGATTTGGTTTTTTCCCTTTTTCAACCCAGTATGTATATTATGCTGAAGTTTTGAACTGGGGTTGTTTTTCAGTACTTAGCTGTGGAACTGTTGGTGTAAATTTATTTTTGATAAAGGCTGGGTGTGTTTATTTTATGGTTCAGACCTGCACATTTTGTTTTTGCACAAAAGTCATTTTAAAGAATCTGAAATATATCTGCCAAATATTGAAAAAGTAATGGTGTGCAAGTAAATACTGCATTTTTCGTCAAATGTTGCCATTACATCGTTTTTATATAAAGGACACTTGTGAGAGATGGTGGTTAGATATGCCAAGGACAATTATTTTCAATGGTGCCTACACTGTAAAAAAAATTACTTTTAACTCCTTGTTTTAATTTTAAAAAAAAGTTTCTGTTTAAAACTTTCATCTGCTATATAACTGAAATTCAATTAGAATTTATATCTGAGAAAAAAGTCTGGAAATAGTTTTTGAAAACAATAATGTTATGGATTAAATAAATATTTTTATAAATGTAAAAGCAGCAAAAGTTGTAAATACAGTTGATCTGAAGCTTTACAAAATAACTGCATCACAGAAACAAATTGTAGTGCTCCTCTAGCTTCTGTAGTTGTTAGTCTTGTAAATCTGTTTATAGATGAAGCTTATTTCAATGTTTTGGGGGGTTTAAAATGGTTTAAAAATAAATATTTAAGTTCTGTAAACTTTCATGAGCTTGTTCTGTTGTGTATCATTTTATTCTGAATTTCAGCAGCTGTGCAGAGGTGTGGACATGTCAGGCACAGACTCGAGTTGGGAAAAAGGTGTTCCCTGCCTGGGTGCTTTGCAAAGCCCTGGGTACCCCACACTGTCCTTGGCCAGGGGACACGTCCCAGCTGCTGTGCCCCAGGGAATGGATGGAGCAGTCCCAGGGTCCACTTTGCTTCCTTTCCTAGGGAGGAGACTCGGATGTGTGAGCTCAGACCTGGCTGGCAGTGCAGCTGTGTCACAGCTGTGCCACAGCTCTCTCAACTTTCACCTCAGCAGCCTCAACACAAATCTAATTTTAAGGAGCTCCATATACATTTTTCAGAATTAAAAACATGTTTTTACTTCCGTGTCACTTCCCTTAAGGTGTTCTTTTCCTGTGGCAGTCTGAGGGGAGCGCTCATGGGAATTCCTCCTGAGTTTTGTAACTGGTGGCTCTACCCTGTTGACACAGGATCTTTAATCTGTGTAACTTTACAGACAGTTCTTGGTAGGTGGGGTTAGCAAATAGCATGGGAAATTGGAACCTGACGTATTTGAGATAAAACGGTAGTAAGTTGCTGAACTATAAGTGCCTCTTCTTTTTCTGTGGAATGGGTGGGATGTATACCTACCTCATGGGACAGCATGGAAAAATCTCCCCCACATGTGTACAAATCAGATTCATTCTCTTGTATTACAGTCCATTCAAGAAGGTTTTTTTGTTGTGCTGCATATGCCTGAAGTCTCTGTGCATAGTAAGAATATAAGTAGCTCCTAAGAAGGGGCATCTGTATTGCTGATTCCAGAAATGAGCTGTCTTTTTCCCATGTTTTAGTTATTGATGAACTGTGTAACTTAATCAGCAGTATTCTGTTGCTGGCAGGTAGCTAACGGAAAGATAGATCCAAATATTCATGCAGGAACCATCTTCTGTCTCTTTTGGTTTGCCAGGCTTCCTGCTGTAGGTGAGAAGAATTGCTGAAATAATCTTATCAAAGTAGTCAGAATTGCAGAATAGAGAAATGTATTTGTTCTAGATGAGTCCTTTATCAATGTAACCATTCTTTAAGCCCTTGGTCTTTGACCCCTCTGTTAATTTCTGTGCGCTCTAGTGTCATCACACCTGCTCTTGCCTTGCAATTTCAACAGCTGAATAGGAGAGTGTAGGTTTTAATGTATTTGCTCAGAGTTTAGTGATTGTTAAAAGTCTGATTTTTATTGCACTGTTTTATGACTTAACACTGGAATAAGATTCTTTTCCTCTTGGCAAAGTTTTAGAGGTGTGTATGTCGGCTTATTTCACAGCTTTATCTATTTTGTCTAAACCTTTATCTGTTTTATATAAACCAGTTACTTCTATCTGAATGCCCTGAGTAGCTTAATGTTTTCCCACTGTGATGCTGCAGTGCCTTCCGACCTTCAATAATCCTTTGTGTAAGGACTAGAACAGTTTACATTTTCCAGGTTCTGCTGTTTGTCTTTCACCACCAGCAAACTAAATCTTTCCACGTCCTCTCTCCATCCTTGTTTTCTTCCCTAGGGAAACAAAATCACTTAAATAGTTGTCCTTATCTCCAGGGTGAATAGGGCTGAGCAGGGAGTGAGGGGAAGGACTTAGGCAAAGCTTGTTTCAATTATTCCTTGACAAGTCAGCCACTGCTTACTGGGATTATTCCTTAATTTTAGTCAGTCAGTAAAGTGGTTTTAGCAATGAATTTAGCTCAGAGATGTTGATTTGTGTCACTTGCTGACGAGCTGCTTTGTTCCTCTGCTATTGTTGACCATGTGTAGGATGTGCTGAGGCACAGTGCCCACACTGTGCCCCAGTTCTCCCTAGTCCATGGAAAAATCCAAAAATAGTTCCCAAGCCCTTGTTTCTCCCTCTCAAGGCTGTTTTCCCAGCATAGTCTTGAAGACCAGCCCTGGCAGTTCCTGAAGATTTGGGCAGGGTGTTTGTACAATGATCTCTCATGGTGGGACATGCTCAAGGTGTGTCTCCACATGCTTTGAGGAGCTAACAGTGATTGTGGAGTATCCCAGGGCTGTGTGTGCAGCCTGTGTTTGAAACACTGGCTTTTTTTAATCCTCTACCAAACTGTGCCCACAGACTGCCATTCTTAAATGTTGTACTGAGTGGTGATTCTTCCTCTTTCCAAGGTGCAGAGCTTTGGGAATGGAGAAGAAACAACCCTCTAGGCAGAAAGATTATCCCTTTTTTCAGTAGAAAATTGTCCCAGAGCAGCGTGAGGGATCACTGCAGCTCCCAGCTTCAGCACAGGGTAACTCAGAGCAGAAGCAAACCTTACAATGTACTCACTTGTTGGGCTAATGCATTTCTTTGGGCAAGCAACCAAGAATGTGGCTGTTTTCAGCAGCCTTCAGGGATCTCCACAAGTCTCCCCAGTTGCTGGGACAGCAGAGGCACAGAGGAGGCCAGGCTGCAGAGCAGGAGAGGGAAACCAGCTCCTGGGAGGACTGAGGAAGCTCCTGAGCTGGGAAGCACAGGGCAAGGTGTGCTGAGGATGTGCCTGCAGGACTGGGGGTGCAGATTTCACAGGGCAGAAGGAGGAACTCAAAACTCCAGTGTGAACAACTCTTTTTTATTGTCCACCTTCTAAAACAAAGGACAGCAACATGCAGAGTGAGCAGGACCCATAAGCCTGGTTCTTTCTACATTTTAATCTATCTTTTTTGTCCCAGCTTCCGTGTTTCTGAAATCCTTCTAGCAGGCTGCAGTTGTTTTTCCACCGTGGATTTTCTGGGCTGTCTCCCTGCTTACAGTCATGTCCTACAAAGACTTACAGGGTTGTTCTTAAAGAAAATTACCAAGATCTCCCCATAAAATCTTACAGAGGTGTCATCATTCTCAAGATTTCGGAGTAGATTTCATGTATGTTTAGGGTAACAGTAAGTTTTTAAAATAAAAGTACTTCCAAGAAGCTGCTTGTTCCATTCCTACCTGCTCCTGAAATATTTTTTCCCATGCTGCTTAACTGAGGACAGATTGGGGGAAGAAGCAAAGGACCCCAAAGAACCCCCTTACCCTCTCTCTCCCTCAGATTTAAGCAGAGCACTGAGGTACTGGGGCTGTCACGGTGCTGCCAGGAGGCGATGGCTGATGTGCCTAAGCAAAGCACAGTTAGAGTGTGTGAACCCACTTCCCAGTGCTCACCATGGGGTGCTTCTAAAGCTTGACAAGCACTCCTGAGATATTTCTGGAGAAGGATAATCCTCTAAACTGGCCAGGGAGGCGACAGCCACACAGAGCCTTGCCTTTGAGTGCCAGCTGCTCCCTGCAGCACTGGAGGAGGTGAGGCAGGTGGAGGAGATGAGCTCTGTGCTGGGGTTTTGTCCTGTCCACATGGCATCAGCTCCAGGAGCAGGCTCCCATGATCTTGCTGCTTTCCAAAAGGGCCTGAAACACCCTTCCCTCCAGTGTGCCTCCCTGCAGCTGGGAAAAGCAGCAGCTGAAGCTATTCTGTGAGAAGTCTGTTTTTCTCCCTTAGCAGGGCTTTAGGAGATCTCTGGCTGAAGCAAGACCTCCCTCTGAAGATGTGTGGCAGAGGCAAACCAGCTTCAAAGTGTGGTGCTGGGGCTGAATGCTTCTGAACACACCCTGATGTCCATTAACACATCCTCTAGAGCTAAGAGCACTCACACAATGATCCCATCAATGTTTCATAAGCTGTAAGCAGACCTGCACACAGAGTGTCACCATTCTTTGACCCTGGGTCAGCACCGGCCACCTCCGCTTCCTCTGGCTGGTGTCAGGCACCTAGGTGAAATACTTGGAGGCCCCTCTGGAAATCCTCTCCTCAGCAGCACTGGTGGCAAAGGACACCTCCTCATCCTCCTCATCCAGCTGGAGGCTGCCCGAGGAGAGCCGCACGCGGGCCATGGGCGAGCACAGCACGCGGCCGTACCGGGAGCAGTGCTCGGCGCCCAGCAGCTCCGGGTCCGAGTCGCTGGACTCGGTGCTGCTGCCCAGGTAGCGTTCGGGGCAGCGCCGCAGCCCCGGAGCCAGCCCTTGCTGGGCTGGGACGTGCCAGAAAACACCCCCTTTGCGACTGCTGAGAGCAGGGCACGGCCCCAGGGGCCTGAACTCCGAGCCATAGGGGAAGCGGATGGGTTT
>NW_005054569.1:617519-618007 GCF_000277835.1 Geospiza fortis | reverse complement strand
GGGGGTTTTGCTGCCGTGGGGCCGCTTGCACCGGCCGGTCCTGCTGTGTCCTCACCAGGGGCCAGTGCAGGGCATGGGGGCTGCAGGGCCCTGTCCAGATAGAAGAGCACAGGGGGCGCCGGGGCCACCACAGGCAGGGGACAGGGCACATCCATGTACACCAGCTGCCGGGCACTCACCTCCCGCATGTTGCCCACAGAGGTGCTCTTGCTGTTCCCAGCGAACTGGTGGTGGGGTCGGAAGGATGTCAAGGGATTTCTGGCTCCAAAGAGGTCAATGGGCTCCCACGCCCGCTCCATCTCCAGCTCGGCGTAGAGCAGGGGGAAGGCAGACGAGCTCTTGGAGTGGGGCAGGAAGGTGGGGGATGCTTCGGGCTTGGAGCGCTCCAGCTCAGCAGCAAAGGTCACCTCCATGGTGGAGCTGCGGCGCCGGCTGTCCAGGGTGGGCTCGGAGCCGTGCACGCCGTTGTCGTGGTAGGAGCCTCGGCT
>NW_005054569.1:616486-617377 GCF_000277835.1 Geospiza fortis | reverse complement strand
GCCGTAGGCCAGGCGCAGCTCCTCCACCTGGGCAGGGCACAGAGAGGGGTGAATGCCCAGAGCAGGGTGGAAGGGAGCACCCAGAGCTGAGGGTCTGGCCCCAGCTGGGGCAGCAATGCCAAGGCCCTGGCACAGAGCTGTTGCTGATGCCATGGGGGCTCACCTGCTTTGATACATCCGTCAGGAGGTCCGGGGAGGAGCGGCACTGCCTCTCATCATAGCGGGATGTGTAGTGTTTCCTGCAGGAGAAGAACAAGGGTAGGTGATGGCCAGGAGGGTCCTTCCCCTCTCCCCAGTCCCCTCAGGCACCTCTCCCCCTCCATGCCCTGGTACCTCTCAAAGGGCAGGCTCTTCATCTTAGCCTTCCTCCCGTGCTCCAGCAGCTGCCGCTGAGTCCTGCCACTGCAGCATGGAGGGAGAAACATGAGCAGCACCATCAGCCCCTGCCCTTGTGCCCCTGTGAGGGGATGCAGCAGGACTGAGGCAGGGGGCTCTCCAGGAGAAGTAGCTGTTATCACCCCCTCGGATTCAGACAGGGCTGCCATAAAAGGAAGGCTCAGAGCCATCCCCAGGCCCTTCCCAGCCCCAGCAGGTTGGGTTTCCCCTGGGAATTTACCTGTAGCGGAAGCTGGAACCTTTGCTGCACAGAAGGGCTTTGGGCTTTGACTTGGGCTCCTCAGAGAGCCTGAAGAAGGCGTGGTACTCCACACACGTCTTCCAGAAGGCCTTGCAGGTGTCCCGGCTGGCCATGGTGAACTCCAGCGTGTCCTTGCACAGTGCCTGTGTGCCAGAGATGGGGTCAGGAGCACGGCACAAGCTCTGCCATGTGCCCCTCCTGATCCCCCAGGGGTTGTATGGGCTGCCAGTGGCTCCAGGCACTGCACTGTCACC
>NW_005054569.1:609666-616423 GCF_000277835.1 Geospiza fortis | reverse complement strand
AACTGGGGACTTTGTGTGGCTGACCTTCCATCCACAGCTGTCTGCCCCCGAGCCCAGCAGTGCCTGTGGCGTGGTACTTACAGAGATGTTCGCATGGAGCTTGATGAGAAAATGCTTCCTCTTGAAACTCAGTTTGCGAATTTTGGACCAGTTGAAGGTGTTGATCTTTGTATTGCCCTGCAAGGACAAACACAGCAATTACAGCTGGATGGGGCAACCTGTAAATACAGAAATGCAGTGGGCCAAGGCCTGAGCTCACAGGACACTGCATCAGACTCCAATGCAGCTCCTGGAGCTGCTGGGGTTTGGTGTTTGACTCTCCATCAGCTGGTTCTACAAGTAGAAATTGAGGTTCAGGGCTTAACTCTGCCTGCTGGAGCTCTTTGCAAAAGTCCAGGACCCGCAGAAAATACTCAGAGATGTTAAGGCAGGGAGTCCTATCTGTGCCAGCTCAAATATCACATGAGTTAAGGCAGAATCAGTGCCCCAAATAAATAATATTCTCCCCTCCTTTGCTGGGAAGTGTAGCAGTGCTCAGCTCACCCCCACACCTTCAAACCTGGCTTAAGCAGGCTGCAAGCACACATTAATTACTCTGTTATCATTTTGCACAAGGTTAGATGCAGCCACATGGCAGAACCAGGAAAACTCACATTACTCCACTCTGTGGCACCAGGACCCTCTCAGCTTTCTGCAAGAGCCCAGATTTTAATGGGCTCACAGATGCTCTAATCATGCATGAGGGGTGTTTATGGCTCTGAATAAATAACCAGGTCTGGCAGCACTAATTACCAACAGCAGACCCACAGCTAGGTTTTATGTTTGGGTTTGTTGGTTTGTTTTTTTGTTTTTTTGTTTTTTTGCTGTGACAAGATGTTCCCAGGTTGAAATCAGCTGGTGTGGGAGCGGAGAGGAAGTCTGTATTTACTGCAGAGCTGGGCCGTGATTACAGCCTTATGTAATTGCACAGACGTGGGGGGCTATTTTCACTGGAAGATTACACAGCGAGCGCATGTGACAGAGCCGTGGAACCTGTGCTGCTCACACGGCCACCACGCTCGTGGGACAAGGGCCAGCAGGGCTGGGGCACGTTCAGGGGCACGCAGGGCTGGTGGGGCTGAGTCCTACAGCATCCCCTTCACCCCCATGGCCTGTGGAAGAGAGAGTTTGGGAGAGTTTGGGGTGCTCAAAGGGGAGAAGGGGCACCTCCAGCTGGAGAGGCCACCCCTGAGCCCCGGGCTGACCCTCAGCACCAGCACCCCCATGTGTGTCACGGCCAGGTTGATCTGTGCTCACCCTCAGCACCCCCATGTGTGTCACAGCCAGGCTGATCTGTGTCCCCTCACCCTCAGCACCAGCACCCCCATGTGTGTCACGGCCAGGTTGATCTGTGCTCACCCTCAGCACCAGCCCCCCCATGTGTGTCATGGCCAGGCTGATCTGTGCTCACCCTCCGCACCCGCATGTGTGTCACGGCCAGGTTGATCTGTGCTCACCCTCAGCACCAGCCCCCCCATGTGTGTCATGGCCAGGCTGATCTGTGCTCACCCTCCGCACCCGCATGTGTGTCACGGCCAGGTTGATCTGTGTCCCCTCGCCGTCGCTGGCGGGGTGGGGGCGGATCCCGTACATCTCCAGCTTCCTGGCCACGTCCAGCAGCTGAGCGTCCGACTCGGCCGGCGTCTTCCCTCTGGAGACACAAGGCAGAGGAAGGACAGGAGTGAGAAGGGAGATGTTGAAATGGGCTGAAAAAAGACGTTTTGTAGGTGCACAGGCTGGCATCACACCCATCCCACTGCCAGCCCTGCCTGCTGAGGGGAGCGCCGTGTCAGCAGAGGTCCATAGGGGGTTGTGGAGCAGCCCTTACCTGTGTCTCCGGTGGTAGTGCATGATCTTGTTGTCCAGGTACTCCTGGTTGGGCAGGTACCTGTGTGTGGCCAGGTGCTGCTGGTCTGTCTCCTCGTGGAAGTCGCCCAGCTCGGCTTTGGGGACAGGGAGAGCAGGGATTAGGCTGTGAGGGGTCGGTGCAGAGGGGAGGCCTGGCTGCACGGCCAAAGCCCATCCCCAGGGAAGGGCCCCTGGCCCTGCAGCCTCTCTTGCCCTTACACTGCAGCAGGTGGGAGACGAGCAGCGCGGCGCTCTTGTCGCTGCAGGGCAGCCGCCCCTGGGCCAGGTCCTTCTTGATCTGGAGGGTGAAGAGGTACCTGTGGAGGGGGACAGGAGCATCCCTGGGCGAACTGGGTGCTGGGCTGAGCCGTGAGGGCCATGCCTGTTCCCGTATCTCATGGGATGCACATCCACAGGGTCACAGGATGAGCATGCAGCCCCTGCAGAAGGACGCAGCTGGGCACCAGTAGCACCAGCACATCCCTGTCAGTGAAATGCTCATTAGTAGATTTCAAAATTAACATTCCTTTCTGTTTTGGAGGGCATTTGCCTCTCTTGGGGCTGAGGTTCTGCATAAGCACTGTCTTTATTTTATACTTAGTCCCTGTTTGCAATGCTTTCTCTAAAATTGTAGAAGCTAACAATGTCATTTTTAAAAATAAAACTAAAGTTGTTCTCTCAGAACACTGCTTGAGGCAGGAGCTAGACTGAGCAGTCAGACTCTGTGCCCAACTGTTAAAGTATTTGGCAGTAAACAAATTGCAGCCTCATAAGACAGCTGATCCTTCAAGTGGATTGTGTTTAAAAACAGAGGATCAAGAAAAGATATTCTCTGGTTTTGTTCTGTAAAGAGTAATACTTAGGATAACCACTGCACACAGACAAGCTGGGGTGGATGAAGATAAAGAATTAACACACTGCAAAAACACAGAACTGTGTGGTAAGAAAGGAATAAAACGAGCACTGTACCTGGTCAGTTCTTCTCTCAGGTGGCCGGGGTCCACTGGGAAAAATTTCACCATAAATTTGAAAAGAACCTCCTTAGGATCTTAAAACACAACATCTTCATAAGTTTTCTTTTACATGTCTATTGAGAACATTTACAACTCTCTTCACACATGCTGCCTCCCTACAGAGTAAATTATCTGGACCCTTACAAATCAGGGACTACAGCTTGCTCCCCCAAAACCAGCGTGCCCCGGCCCCCAGTATCACCAGTGAATGCAAACCGAGATTTGGATATCTAAAGAATACTAAAGAGAAAAATGTCCCAGCAATTCTTTAAATTGCAAAAATCCCTGTTGGAGGGGGTTTCCATGAAATGGTGCCAGGGAGCCTGGCCAGAGCCTTGGTGTAATTGCCATCACTGGGGCTGTGTGTTAAACTCAGCCCTCCAAGCACTTGGGATGCCACAGCTCCATAGGAGGCTGCCTGGGCAAAGGGGTTTTTTTGTGGGATGAGGGACAACAAGCAGCCAAGCCCAAGGCCAAATGTGTGAAGGGAGGGAGGCAATTATGTAAGCACTGACTGTCAGAACACCCTGGGATGGCTCAGAGGGACAGGCCAGAAGGTAAAGGAAATAGGTGCCTGTAACAATTCCATTTGTGGTGCACCCAGGAAGGGAATGCTCCTTATCAGACTTTCCCCTTTCAGGGAGATTCATGCAAACCCTGCTCTGCAGCCTCCCCTTGGCAAAGGCTGGGGTCATGGCCCCAAGATCTCAGTCACCTCCCAGCTTGGGGAAAACATGGGGTTGGAAAGAGGCCTGAAAGCAGCACTGAATGAACCCTGGTCCTGGCCACGGCACAGGAGGCTGGGCCTGGACTCAGGTCAGGCTCTGCAGCATCTCCGTGGGGCTGGGGAGGAGCTGAGGGCAGAGGGGGGATCCTGCCTCAGGCAGGTGCCTGGGCCACCCTGAGCTGCAGAGGGAAAAGGAGGACAAGCAGGAGCAGTGCCTGTCACACTGCCAGCACGGCCACACAGGCACTCAGCCACCCCTGCTCCTCTGCCAAGCTGTCAGATTATTAACAGCTCCAGCCTAAAACGGTGCAGATAGCAGATTGCAAAGGCAGTGGCATTTCTGTGGGATTTTGTAGGGACTGAGGTGTCCTTGCAAACAAGGCTGCCCAGCCTCACCCTCTAAAATGAGCCTGGATAAGTGCTGGAAGCCAGAGATCCTGTCCCCCAGAAACAACGCTGCATGAACGTGTCTGTGCTAGACTGTCATTGGTAATGATTTATAAGAATTCTATTATTGAAATACTTACTTTTCACTTGCTTTGTTATGGGTTTTAGTGGTTCCAACCAGACCTGAAATAAGGCAAAGAAGAGCTGGGTAAATAAAAGGCACAAGAGAGGGGAATAAAAGCAGCAGCAGCAGCATGGAAGGATGCAGCATGAAGATGCTGGCCAGCATCCAACAAGTGTCACACAGATGGCCATGGACAGACCATGAGCTGCACATATCACTGGGGTTTGTGGCTCCCCTCCTAACTCCCATTCTCAGGGTTTTCCTGCCATCATGGCAAAACTTTCTATTTAATTTTCCATTTGGAATTTCAGAGAGGTGCTGACAATCCCCAGCCATGCAGGCAGTGCCAGCTGCACTCACCTGGTTCCCAGCCTGGCTGTGAAACTCCAGCCCAAAATACTCCTTCTCCACGAGGTTCAGGTGGCTGCAGGTGAGGCTGAAGAGCCCTTTCCCACAGGATTTTTGCTAGCAAACAAACACAGCACAGAAGCAGCAGGTTAGGCAATGCTGACAGCAGCAGTGATGGGATTTCAGAGAGTTGGGGAGAAGTTTCAGCTCCCTTGCTGCACCCCTTTCCTGACCACACAGCAGCAGAATCTTACTCAATAAATGCTCTTGGCTCCAGCATGTACAACAGGACAACTGCATGCTGTGCTCCCTTCTTTTGGAAATCAGATTCCTTCCCATCACTTCTCTCCTTTATTAAGGAACATAAACCAGAAAGGAGAGCAAGAGAGAATAAACCATGTTTTGACTCACTGTTCACAACTATCACTGTGTGGGCAGTTCTGTCCCTGGCAAACCAGTGAGTGACCCCCAGGATGAACACCTGCCTGACCCAGGGACAGCCATGGCCAACGTGCTTCATTCAGAGCCAACGGGAGCAGCCCTCAAACCTGTGCAGTGAGTCTGTGTCCCAACAGCTGGGGCTGAGCTGCTATTATGGGTCATGGTAATTAACAGCAACAGGGCCAGAGATCCTGTGCCGTGGGCTCTGAGTCATCCCTGGGCTTTGGCAATAGGAATTAAGTGGTGCTACATGCTGATAAGGGAGGCCAGGCTGTAGTTATTCCCAGTAAACAGAAACACTTGGGGGGTGTTTTCTTGACTTGTTGCCATGCTGTATGACCTGGCTGGAGAACAAACCAGGAGGCCCCTGACTCTGGAAAATGCTCAAGAAAGTACCAAAAATTAAAATGGCAGCAACCCACCCCAACAAAACCCTGATAGGCCTTCATCAGCTTGTGAAAAACAGAGGAAAAAGAAGTAATGGTTATTGCAAAAGCAGGCTGGAGCAGAGAGGCCAGGTTAGACAGCTGCTAAATTATCACATGTTGGGTGATGGAGGGGAAGACAGGCTGCAGCTCCCTGTGGCAGTGGCTGTCCCCAGCAGGGATGGGAGGGACCTGGCTGCTGCTGGTGAGGCACACTAATAACCACCTTTCAGGGCTTCTCCTGGGATGAAATTGCTGGCTCTGTGCTGAAAGGCTGCAGAAAAGTGATAGCATAATAACAGCATTCGCTCTGCAGCACTCCCAGCTCTCCTCAAAATTACTGGATCACAAGGGTAATTAAAAAAATTATAAATGTTTTTTTTCCAAGCTAGAATTTTCTAGCATGAAAGGCCTTGGCCTTTGTCAGGCAGCCAGGAAAGACAAGCATTTCTGACTGGGTTATTACCTACCACATGTCTGCTGGGAGCAACCCACTCTGCTCCAAGGCCAGCAGCGCCCAAGGCAGGCACCACGGGACAGGAGCAGCCCCAAACCCAGGAAAACCTGCTGGGAGACACAGCCCTGCTGCTGCAGGGGCTGCTTGAGGAGCAGAGCCTTGCTCGTGTAGAGTGCTGCTTGCAGGTGTCCTGTCCTGGATTTTGGGATGCTGAGGCCAGTGCTTCCTCAAGCCCTGGGGTGCAGAGGTGCTCAGCAGCATCAGCCCTGCCCTGTACCAAGTGAGGGGAGTGGGGTCTGTGCTGGGGGAGCACTGTGCAAGGTACAACCATGGCATGTGGGGCTGTTTGTGCCATGTCCCAGCCCACAGGTTCCTCTGGGAACGAGGCAGGGCCAGGTGAGCACCCACAGGCAGAAACCCCAGAGCAGAGGGTGAAAAGGGGAGGCTGCACTTGCCCTTCACTCCTCAGTGAAAGCGTCTGGGACTGTGAGCAGAATCAGAGAGCCAGAGGCACTTCCAGGGGCAGACAGCAACACATGCAGCACACGGGGGACACACAGACACCCCCATGTCCCCACAGGGACTCTGGCAGCACCTGCAGCCCAAAGGCAAAGCCCATTTCTGCAGCATTCCCATAGGACAGGCTGCTACAGCCAGTCCAATGGTTAGGGGTGAGCAAATCCCTCGTGGGATTTGGTGTGATTTTTTCCCACCACCTTGGGAGATGCCTGCCCTATCAGCACAGTGTCCTGCACCTAAAGCCACCAGCCTCCCTGTGCCCTTGCCTCTCTGCCACCAGGCCCACACCTCCTGCAAGGGATTCCCAGCTTTACAGGGAACAGATGAGCACAGGAGACCCTGTCCTTCACTCAGCCTCAGCAGAGAGTTTTTCTGGGCTTGTTTGGTTTGCCCACAGCACCCCAGGCCCAGCCATGGGGTGTTCAGCAG
>NW_005054569.1:604549-609655 GCF_000277835.1 Geospiza fortis | reverse complement strand
ATGCAGAGATGTGCCAAGCCCCTCTCTGCCCTGCCCCGAGGGCTCAGACCCGTTATCCCAGGAACCAGAGCTCAGCTGAAGGACATCCTGGGAACTCAGTGGTCCCAGCCGATGCAGACGGAGGCAGAAGCCTCCCTGGGTCAGCATCCAGCACCTGGAAAGGAACTTGTTCTCATGCAAGCAGCCTGGAAAGGAGACCCTGCTGCACATGCCAGCAGCTGTGACACCCACGTGAGGCAGGTAGAGATGTTTACACTGTGTGAGGTGCAGGGGCAGTCAGCCCTCTGTGTTTTCCCTCTTTTGTCCTTTCCCTCCCCCATTATACTGAAGTACTCCTCATTCAAAAGAGCTTCCCAAAGTCAGGAGGGGTTTAGGAAGAGTTGCTTAAAATATCTGCTCAAAACTTAGCCCAAAGCACTCCTTTTGTACTGGAGAAGTCACTAATTCAGCTACTCATTTATTGTACCCACACAGCAGCAGCAAATGCATGAAATGCCTAAAAGGGGTTTCCAATGCCATTCCATGCTAAAAAAGGAAATGACCAGGAGTTCCTCTAATGGAAGCTATTTGCTGCAATAACATGTCGTGCAGAGCTATAGTGCTGCCTTTTGAGCAAATAAGAAAACAGAGGTGGAAAAAAATTCAGCAACATTGTAGGAGAAGCATCTTTTGAATTGTGTCTCACTATGACCTGATCTAATCAATGGGGGGAGGAGAAGGAGGCATTTTAAAATGACCAGTCTCATTTTTAAGCTGACTCCTGGACTAGGATAGATTAATTAAACTAAATCAAACAACTTCCATACTGTGTCAAGGCATGGAATTGCTTTATAATCCTCTTTTGTGCAAAATACTGTCACAAAGAAATGGAGCTGTGCATCTGAGAGAGCAGTTCTCAGGCTGTGCTATAAACCACGGAAGAGAGCAGCAGAAGAAAAGCAACAGAACTTGAAAAAAACCCCACTTTATATTAAACACTCTGCTCCCACAGGAGATGCAGGTAAGTACCAGAACAAATCCACTTGAATTAGCTAATTCAATTAGCTACTGTCATTATTAAACACTAACCAACAGTAAATGTGCAATCACACTTGTAAAAAGATGCTTCTAACACACAGACAAGACATACCTGCTTTCAGTTATCTATACACATATGCATAAATCTAACACCATAGATATTAATACTTAATATTTTATACCTAGTTCAGAGCTAGCATTTTTTAAATGTGAATTATTAATCACAATGTGTTGTGGGACACTGCCATGCAGAAAATATGACAGAGTTTTTTTACTCAGCTATTAACAAAACCACATAGTTTTCTTTTACAGCTGAATGCCCAGGAGCAGATGTGTGCAGATGTTTCTCAACAGGGATAACTTGGATAAATATGCTATTTTTATTCTGTTCCCAGACTTTTCTTCCTTGCTGAATGTTTACACTGGCAGCCAGACAAATGAGGGAACTCAACACCATCACTTAACTGATTTACTAAAGATCACATCAGGTAAGTAAAAGCCATTCCTCCTTCTTCATAAATAATGCCAATAACAGGGGAGCACAGGAATACATTGATACCAAAAAACACTTACTAATTAGTTCTAGAAAGGTTCATTTTGTATTTGAGATTGGTTTTCTGGTTTGTTTGCTGGGTTTTTTTTTTTTAAAGCTGAAAACAAGAATCTATCAGAGACCATGCAATCCTTCAGAGCAGCAACGATTTAATAATTAACACCAAAAAAATCAGTAAGAATATGGTACCCACTTACATCAACTACAAAGATCTTCTGGGAATCATCCAGGAACTGGACTTTGAGGTGCAGCATCCTCGGGCAGGCAGCTGGGTGTGCAGCAGGCACGGCAGTGCTAGCAGTGTGAGCTGGGAGCTGGGAAGGGAGCCCTGACTCCTCTTGCACACATAATTCCCTCTCAGCTGGATGGAGAAGGCTGCACTCACAGATGTGGAGCAGAGACTGGAGCAAATGAGCTGACTGACTAAAAACTAATTAAAAAAAACCCAAACTGACAAACCAATACCTCCCTTGATTTAAATGTCACCACTGCAATAAAAGATGTTTTCTGCCTGTGAATTATGGGTGTATTAATAGGGGGGAGATTGGCAGTAATGGGGCTGAGATAAAAGCTCAGCTCTTACAGCTGGTGGTGAGCAGTGAGAGGGCAAAGCAAGCGCACGCTTGGTGCCATGGGCCAGGGGAGAAGAGCTGAGCATCTCCCCTGCCAAAGCCACCCAGCAGTGAGTGCCACCCTTGCCCTGCTCTGGTCAAGGTGCACTGGCAGAGCAGCTGCTGGCAGCTGTGCTGGCTCCATGGGGTGGGCAGATCATGTCCTGTCCACTGAGTGATGTGTGGATGGGCTGATGTACTTCACCAGAGACTGGAAAATGTTTCCAACTGGACTTGAAACCAGTTGTGAATCCTTCCTGGAGAGGCAGAGGAGAACCTGCTCCTAATTCCCAGCTCACACCCTGGCTGAGTAGCTTAGTGAAGTCTCACAAGCCTTTGAGACACCCTGGTTCCCAGTTCAAACCTGAACAGCCCACGTCCCCACTCATCAGCTCCTCCTGAAGTGCCAGAGCCGCCCTCAGAGCCCAGCTCAGCCCAGGCTGCTCTGTGCTGGGTGCCTGGGGATGCCTGTGCTGCTCCTCTGCCCCAGGTGGGCAGGAGCATGAGGAGCTCTCTGACCCCTCTGGTTCCTCTCACCCATCAGAGACCATCTCACTGAGCTTTTGGGTGAAAGCACCTTTGGGCAGGAGCCCCCCTTTCAGAAATAAATGCACTGAGCAGTGCCAAAGGCAGGCACTGGACTGGCATAGGAGATCATTATTGCTGCTGGAAAAAGTCACAACCACACACGATCCTGTGGGACCCAGAGTGATAGAAACATGGCTCAGCAAACCAAAAAAAAAACCGCATTTAGTGCTGCAGAGATTTTGCTTGGTGCTCCCTTACTGAAACTTGCACTGTAAGTCACTCCAGACCATTTGCCATGACCTCTCTTAAACTTCCCAAATATTCCTGATGATATCAAGACAGAGGCCATCAGGGCAACATGATACCTTGTCATCTCTGGTGCAGAGAGAAAGACAATAGAGCTCTTTATCCACAGAAAAATGTGTAAGTCTTCTGCTAACCAAGACCAAAATCAAAGCCAACCTGCCTTTCCCCATGAAGCTGCTCCACAAATCAGCTGAGTCCATTGTGCTCCAGGAGGGGATGGCTGTGCCCCTGTGCCAGCCCCACATCAAGGACCAAACCCAGCTCTGCTCGTGGCCCTGGGCTCTGAGCTCTTTGTGTCACAGGAGAAGGGCAGCACCACGTACAAACCATCTGGGGGGGCTGAGTGCACTCTCCCTCTGCAGCTTAAAATGTTTGTGCTGTCAAATATTGACGGGCACAAGGAGAGGAGCAGCTCTCCTGTGAGTGGCTCTCACATCACAGGCACAGCTCCGCACTGGGAGCACGGTGGGGACACTGGGCTGGCAGGAGAGATGTATGGGGTGCAGTAGAGGAGCCCCAAAGCCCAGAAGAAGCCAAGTCTCCCTGCTACAGGCTCTCCTGGCATGCCAGGGCACTGATCCCTGGACTCCACAGATGCTGTTGGAAGCTGGGCACCTTCCAGTCAGGCTGTGGGCAGAAGAAAAGGGTTTATTTCACTACCTTGCTATGAAGGAATAAGGCTGTGTTGGGTCAGACAGGACCTCTGACCACCCTATAAAGCTATCCATGGACACAGCATGGAGACAGCAAACAGGATCAAACTACATTAACAAGAGCTTTTTGGAATAGGATACTAAAGGACAGCAAGAAGAGATGTGGGACAAGCAAGGATTGCTTGGGCCTGGAGATTGTTGCTGTCTGAGCAGATGAGAAACCTGTTTCATCCCCACCTGTCTCCTTCTTCTGGAGGTGACTTGGGGGACAGCTGGAGCAGCACACAAGGGGAGCACCAGGAGTAATTCTGGCTCCTGGCCTGAGCCAATGCCACAGTCCAGCCTGGTATGTATGTCCTCCTTATCTGCAGGGGCAGGGAAAATGTGAGAATGGAGCAGGAAAGCACAGAAGCCATGAAGGGCAAGCACAGCCATAGTGGCAGGTGGGGAGGGGACCCCGAGCGGCAGCACCAGAGCACAGAGGGGCCTGAGCAGCAGCATGGTGGAGTGAGTTCTGCTTCAGGGCTCCTTGCTCAGCCCTTGGTTTTAAATACTCTGGACCCTGCTAGCACCATCCTGTGTTGCACCAGTTCTCCCAGGAAGGATTTTCTTCCACTGAGTGCATCTGAGCAAGAACCAAGAAGTTTCCTTCCTCCCAAACCCCGTTGCCGCTTTTCCCAAGGAGAAATGTTTGGGTGTTTCTCCTTTGTTCCCTGTCGGTGCTGGAGCGAGGGCAGAGCCAGGGCAGAGAGCTGAGCACTGCAGCTACACCCTGCAGAGCCTCCTGGAAGGGTAAGCACTGTCACTGGGCACTGAGCCAGCCAGGGCAGAGCTGCTGTCCTGGTTTGGGGCTGGGGATGGGCAAGGAAATGTCCCAAACGTCCCCACTGCCTCCTGAGAGAGGAGCAGGCTGTGAGAGAGCAAACTGCGGCAGAGAAGGGACATGACATGGTACCCCAGCATCACTGTGCATTGCTGTCCCTTAGACTTTGTCATGTTTATCTTCAAATATGGTTCAGAGGAAGGAAATTGAGATGTATAGATAAAGTCATTGAATAGAGACCTGCCAGGGGATTTCAAACACCACAGTCCAAGAGGCAAGAACCCACACCCAGCTCGTTGCTGAGCAGACAGAAATGCACACTTGAAATGCCAGGCAGGACTCACCCAGCTGGACTTTGGTCAGCTGTGACCTTTCATACACTCACATTTCATCTCTCCTTCCTCAGCTGGAGCTGCAAGGAGAACATCCACGCTCCCTCCCCACCCAGCCAGAGTTCCCCCAGCTGCAGGGCCAGAGAGCAATGCAGCTTTTGGCTGCACTACTGACAGCAGCTCTGGCACAGCCAAAATCCTTCTGAACAGCTCCAGACCCACAACCCAGGCTATCCCAGCTGGGTAATGAACCCAAGGCATGGCACCAGCACTGTGAACAGGG
>NW_005054569.1:588800-604407 GCF_000277835.1 Geospiza fortis | reverse complement strand
CCACAAAGCCTGAAAAAATGGAGTTTGTTTAGCTTAAAAAGAGAAGAAAGGAACAACAATCACCTGATTGATGCAGAGCCACTCCAGAACAGATCAGCTGTATTCCCAAGATAAAGAGAAAATTAAGAGTTTGCTAGAAACTACAGAGAAGATCTGAGTGAGGTCCTAGGAAAGACCCTTAAATTGTGAGGCAGAAAAAACACTGGAGCAGGCTGGAAAAACTAGAGTTGATTTAGACACACCTGTAGGGAACAGTCCAGGTACATGGTCCTTCCTTTGAACCTTTAACAGTGATCATTGTTTTACATTTTCTCCACATTATATCTTGAACATATCTCAACAGTTAGACTTGACTTGCCATGTCCTGCCCTTCTAAAAACTTCTGCCTCAAAACTGTTCTATTTATTGAATATGATAAACAATGATACATTTCCATTTTCATCAAATTTTGCTTACCAACCATCAGATAAATAATCTGACATCAGTGTGCTGAAACTCATTACTCACTAACAATTGCTGGGAAAATGGAAATAATTGCATTTTTTATTTTGTATTTAGGTGGGGTTCACCCATAACCTTCCAACTGCAGGATAAGACTTCTCTGAGCAGCATTTTGATATCAGAAGGTGACATTATGCAGCAGCATTTTGCCCCAGTCCCACCCAAGGCAAAATTAGTGCCTATTCTCATGCTCATGGAATCATAGAATTAAAGCAAATCTTATTCTTGTGATTATACTTTTATTTCAGCTTCAGCCGCTAAGGTAAGTGGCTCTTTTTATCTACCAGCAATAACAGAGCAGGAAATCCCAAATAACCTCGATTATGCACTAAAGACTCCAAGCACAACTGCAACTCCAGACACCTGAGACAAATTAATCCTAGGTGCAACACATTCTTTGGAGTCCCAAAGCCCCGAAACCTGAATTTATTTCCATTTCTGTTCTGTTTTCAGGCTGTGTTTGGCCGCCAGGGCCGGAGCACCGCCCTGCTCTGCGCCGGACCATCCAGGAGGAGCCACTCGCTGCCTCCACGCTCCCTCTCGTGGTGTCGGTGGTGCCCCGCAACAGACACAGAGAGGACTCGGTGTGCAGGGATGAGCAGGTCACTCCTGCAATCACTTTCCAGTATGCACCCATGGGCATTGCTGACCTTTCCTCCTTTTTCAGATTTCACGTTATGTAAAAACTATTACCAGGATTGCAGGAGGCAGCTTGCTGTGAGGAAATACAAATGACAGCACAAACTGTGCAAGAAACTAAATGCTGCCCTGACTCTGGTGATATCCAGAGCACTTTATCTCATTTTTGATATGCCAGTTGCACTGTGTTGTTGGCACAGCTATATAAAAAGCACTTTGTGATGTTTAATTCAAACAGGTCACTTCAAAGACATGAGAAAGCAATTTATGCAGCAAGAGAAAGCCTCTTAAATGTATTGAATCAAAGGGGCACTGATGCCTCCCAGGACTTGGGCATTGCACAGCATTCAGTGATTTCCACCTGGGGAGAAGCACCTCACCACACCTGTGAGCAGTGCACAGCACTGGGCTGGTACCTTTATTTTTTGCTGCCCTTTATTTTTTCACACATTGCTGGGCCACTTGCTGAGCATCCGGAAGGAGCCTACAGCCAATGGCTTCATGTGAGGAAGCTGCCAAATGGAGTCTGCAGTGCCAGGTGAATCCTAGTGGGAAGGATAGAGTTCTAAGGAACTATGCTGCTTATTTCCATGACAGATGTGGTTTCCTTTTTGGCTCAAGACAAATGACTCTGGTTGAGTAAGCCTTGATTACACCTAGACAAAGAAAGCACATGTTCTCCAGGTACCTCCTGGCCAATGGATCAGACCCATTCCACCATATGGATCTTCATCCTGAGTTTTATTAACACCTCCCTCCCAGGCAGCCCCTCTACCCCCACTCCTTTTTTTCCTTTTATTCTTTCCCAAAAGACCTTTATCACACTTCAGTCCTACCAGGGCACACCAGATTCCAGGAATACTCACAGCTCACAGCAGAGGGAAAGGTGTGACAAAGCCACTCTTCACAGCAGGCAGGGGAGGAGAACAGAGCAGTATGCACCTGAATCTGGGACCTTGGTACTTTTGTAGTGATCAGAGGTGATCCCCACTTCATGGCTTCTCTGCCAGGGCCTTCTGGCAGGTGGTGGCAGCTACAAGACAGACATATTTCCAAAACCAGGAAACATTCCTACATTGTGACTGTCCCGAGATCTCAGGGGTACATTCACAAAACCTTTCCAGATTATTAAAGTGGGCCCCAAGAGGGAGCCATTTGGATGCTCCTGTGCTGACAACTACTTCAGAGACAGCTGAAAGGAAAGGAATGCAGCTGGACACCCAAGCACTTCTAACCACAGCCTGATAATGGGCAGGCCCTGCAGCTAAAATCTTTCTTCTAACCTATTAAAACATCTGCATTACTGAGATTAGACCCAGAGCATTTGGCAAGGCTGTGCTAATTCCTGGAACAACAAATGGAAAATAATGACATCAGTAATGTGACTGTGGTCCCTGCAAGGGACTTCAGAGACCCCCATGACAGCCCAACACCAGAGGCAGGAGCTGCACTCACCTCACACACTCCTTCCTCCAGCAGTGAGGATATATATTCCAAAATCATCTCAGAAAATCCCTCACCACCCCACAGAGCTGCAACTTACGTGTGCTCTGTGAGCAGCTTTCTCTCTTTTCCAACATAGACCAGCTTTCTGAAAATTCAGTTAAATTCTTCTTGTTTTCCCACAGAAGCCAGGCTGTTAGAGATTACAAAATCATTATTAATTTGAAGAAAAGGGGCCAGTAGGATGAATCTCAAGCCAATGACTGACCATCCTATCTTGCCAGTTCCCAAAAAGACAAGTAGCCCTTCAGGAATGTCACACACAGCAAGTGTATTTTCTCTTTTCTGGGCTGACCAAATAATTTAAACATTATGTCAATGTAGATCTTCTAAGGACATAAAACTGTATGAATTAGTCAGCCTCGTGGCAGGAGAAAAATAATTTCTGGAAAAAACAGAAATTTCCCAGAAAGCTGATTGTTTGCTTTACTGAGTTGCAGTCATAAATCAATTAAACCTTTTAGCAGAAGCATGAGCCTTAAGAGAGAACAAGTTACACTGTAGTCTCACAAATGTATGAAATACTAATCCTTTTCATAAGTCTAAGAATTTTTCAACTTTGTTATTTAAGTTCTAGTCCACTATTTATTTACATGCAAGAAGTCCAATTTCAAAATTATTCTACAATGCTGGTGCATCTGATTCCAAGCAAGTCCAAGCACCTCCACATCTCTAACACACCCTTGCCCACATGCCTCCAGGAGGGAAGTGCCACAGTTATGATTTTTCTTCCCAGGAAAGAACAACTGAGGTCACCCCATGACTGGCAGTGTCGCTGAGTCTCAAATCCCATGCAAGCCTAATCACTGGAAATGTGCTTAGTAGGAAGTAAGGCACTGCTAAGAGAGCTCACAGCACACTCAGACTGAACCAGCAGAAAAGGGCTGGACAGGAGGAGCACAGACATGCCACAAACCAAACAAGCAGTAAAGCCTCCCCTGTTAGTGAATATTTCACAGGTTCCTCCAACATGAGAGACCCTTTCCCATCAATTATTGCAGTTATTGCTCCGGAGCCTTTGGAGGGACTTGAAGAAACGGTTTTGAAGGAGAGCACCAGTGACAAGAAAGCTGATTCCATAGTAAATACATTGTTTGCACAGAGAACAAGTTTCATCCCCTACAATCCTGCAATCAGCAGGGTCACTGCCAGCCCAGCTCAGCACTGCCCTCAGCAGCACCAGCACACTGCTGCCAGCGGGACATCAACTCTGCACCGAGCTCAGAGTCCTCCTTCTGTGCTCCTCGCAGCTGCATGGACCAGGCAGAGATAAAAGTGGCTATGTAAAACACCCCAAACCCACATTATTTCACTTTCAGAGCACAGAACATCGGGCCACGTCATCTCCTGACAGAGCGCCCGCAGCGCCGGGAGCCGCTCGCATTTCCTCAGAGTGAGCTGTGAGTCACCAGCCCCAGCACAGCCCAGGCTGCTGCCTTCCAGCACAGATAACTCACAGGTCACTATGTACTGCTCTGGAACCCAGATCTCATTTTAATTAAGGCTAGACACTTCCACCTAGTTCCACACTGTAATTACAGCCCAGCCTCCCGGGGCAGATGCCAGCGTGCAGCTCCACACGAGGTGTGGCCGGCGCTCACCCTCCGCCCCGGCAGGGTCTCTGTGCCCAGTGTGGGGTTTGTGTGGCTGTGGGGTGTGTGTGGCTGTGGGGTGTGTGTGGCTGTGGGGTGCACCCCTGCACACCCAGCCGGGCTGCAGGGCCCAGCCCTGCCCTGGGCAGTGGCACAGTTACGTGTCACCCGTGCTGGCTGGGGGAGCAGGGTGGGGACAGGCCGGTGCTGCAGCTGGCTCCTGCTCTCTGATGGCTCTGGCGGGACATCCCTGTCCTCTGGCTGCACAGGACACTGCAGGCACCTGTAGAGCAAGACCTGGTAGACCAAAGAGAAAGCTGCCATGAAACACTACATAAACAGCCCCAAAACCAAACAGAGCAACATGACATTGCCACATCTATTTAACAAAGGATGCTACACAAGTCTGTGCAGCAACAATCAAGTTCATTCTCAGCACCAAAGACTTTTGAAAGATAATAGCTTAAATAACAATCTTATGTCCTTCCTTAAAATCCCCAACCCAGCCTGTATTACACTGTCACCTGGAAACAAACTAGTGGTGTAAATCACAGGGGTTTAACTGACATCACTTCCCAACCTACAAGTGGAAAGAGGAAGCAGCTTCCTTAGTCAGTCACACTGACTGCCATAAGGAATTGGGAGTAGTGTTGCTGCCTTTTGACTTCTTTTAAACAACACAAGAAGTCAGACTCACACAGCAATGAACCCAACAGTAACACCTCAAAGCAGACAGATCCTAAAGTGTCAGCTCCCACCCCCAGTGACACTAATGAGAACAGGGCATCACACATCTCAGCTAGCTTAGGGAAGCAGACATCTCACCTAAAATCACCTAGAAGCACACCCTACTCTTCTTTATCATTTTCCTCTCGAGATGGAAACTACTTCTCTGTTGCAGCAGAGGAAGTGTGAGCAGGAACAAGAAACAGCACAGAAACCTACCTACAAGATAAGGCTAATGCTGCTTCAGCTAGAGGAGGGGTGATGAGCAGGCTATGTGGTTTTGCCTGCTGACACACTGCTGAGGACTGAAGGTACCACGGTATCAACTTTTTCTCAACTTGAAATCACATTTTCCATTAATGCACAGCTTTAGTTATAAATGCAGTACCAAAGGTCAGTGCCAAGACTGTATGTTCTCAGGAAGATGCACTTTTTGTTACAGGGCCCAGATGACAATCATTGACTTGGCAAATTCAGGGCTCTTACTGAGCATTTAAGATAATTGTTATCAAATAGCTTTAGGCACTTTTTTCTGGAAAAATCTTGTGCCTCTCCAGTGGCAGAGCTCCAGGAGCACTCACTCTGCCAGGGTGGTGGGAAGATGTCAGCTCTGGCTGGAGGGCAGCTACAGACACTGCAAGGTGATGTCAGGACTTGTGGCCATCTTCACAAACAGAAAGCCTGCATGGAAACAAGAGTGTTACAGACTCACACAAGACAAACACAGATTTCTTTTGACCAAAGCTCCATCACACTGGCCTGTGAGGGGCCTGCTCTGAACTGGCCCCCAGCTCAGGGAGTGCCTGCCTTGCACAGGAAGATGGTGCACAGCCCTTGCTCCCCTTCTCTCTCCTCAGAGCACCCGACACTGTTACACCCAGCTGGGGCACAGCTGTACACCCTGCTCCCCCACACCAGGACTCACTCAAGACAATTCAGATGTGGTTACTGCATTTAGAATAAAACCAGGACCTCAAAAACGACCCACAAAATAAAAAGCAGCAGCAACTTGTCAGTTCAGCCCACTCTTGAAGAAACTGAACACAGACTACTCACCCCAGTTTGGTAATACAGGTATCTATTTTATTAAAAAAGTTACAAACAGGTGGACTGTAGGGTTGTCTTACAAAATGACAAGAATGAATTCTACTGGAAAAAACTTTTTACAAAGCATTATAGGTAATTGTTCCATTTTTGCACTTGTTATTCCAGATTTCACCTATCACTGATAAAGATACAGTACATTAGATACAAGATGTTAGGTTACATTTTTATTTGTAGAGCCCTACTGCAGTGATTTGAACAACTCCTAAACAGATGCCATAGTAAAGACAATACATATTGCATTTATTATTAGCCTCTTACTCTAATAAGCAACTTCACATGCAAACTATTGAGGAAGCCTAAATAAACTTTTGGTCCCTTTTTCCCCCCGAAGTGTGCTGCAGAAACCATCTCATTTTCCCAGTCCTGTCACTCTAAGCTAGTTCAAGTTTAAGGTTTTTTTTTTCATTTGTTTGTTTTTTGTGTTTTTTTTTTTTTCTTTTTTTGCTGAGGTCAATGAAAATGAACACTGCTTTGAAAACTACCCATAGGAATGAACCACTGATCAATAGCAACCAACTTTTTCCTTCTTAGACAAAGGAAAACTAGGATTTTTATGAAATACTTTCATATCCTATTACTTCCTTACAACCTACCAAAATGATCAACAACCATCACTTAAAAAAAAAGTCTAGTTTGAATACAAGGTTTGGTTTAATTCTGATATTAAAGTGCAAACCTAAGTATTAGCCTCAGCCTGTTTATAAAGTTTGTACAAACAGGAAAAAAAATTTCAAGTAACCCCACAGAAAAAGAATCAGGTGTTTTAATAACCAGGCAGAAATCCTGTCCTCTTCTTTTCAGGATTCAAATTCAACACTGAATGTAGACACATCTTTATTTCTGCTAATATTGTAGTCAGCCTGCATTATTACCAATAAAACACATTAATATTGAGATACTGTACCGGTGATCTTTTATTGTTTTAAATGCCATCATCCACAATACAATTTGTGAGTTTTCAATTGCTTAACCTCATATATCCATCACTGCTTTTACTGGAGCTTTTCTCATAGATATTTAACTATTACAGGGAAAGAATGTACATTTCTAGAAGCATGTTCAAATGACTAAAGCTGGGCTCCTAAAAACCTAGAACTTTGGTGCAGTAGGTGAGCTGCAGTTATTAAATTTCTGCAAAAAAAATTACACATTTTAAACCACTGCTAGAAAAAGCTCTCATGTATGCAACACGTTAATAGAGGTGAACAAAAAGATTTCATCTGTTCTTTGTACATTTTCATTCTGCTCTTTATACCTGTGTTATTGTTAAAATTTTCAAGTATTCAGAGAAAATGTTGATCAGGTAAACAATAAGGAAGGCAATGGCTGTTTAAAGCACGCTTGCAGTTAGTATCACTGAAACCTGGTGCTTTTCCCCTTGTTACACCAACTTGTCTCTAATATTAAACTTGTTTATTGGGGAAAAAAAACCAAACTAAAAAGCAATTTGTGACAGTGCAAGAAAAATTTTAACAAATATTGCTTTAAAATATTATTCAGAAAGACAAATATTAGAAACTATAAAATGTAAAGTGATCTTATTTGCATTAGATTTACATATGCAGAGGTCTACTAGATGTCTCTTACTGTGCCAGGCAAAGCTGAGCTGACAGAGTAGGCATAGAGCCCATTTTGAAGGATACATTATCCCTTTTCAAAGGCATAGAGAAGCAATTTGTAAACAAACAAGTTTAGAAACTCAGTAGAAGGAAAAGTGTGCTGCTGTTTTTCAATGCTACAATTGTCATTTTCAATTAAGAAACCCGAGATTGCCAGAAACATCAGCTGGAGACTTTCTATGCCATTCCAAGTAATCCCTACTGTCAAATCAGACCAGTTACAAACACATTGTCACAGCTGCATTTGCCAAGAAAAGGGATACTACATCCATACAACAGAGTGCCTTCAGTATCTTTCCATGACACTGTCACACGTAAACAAAAAGTCTCAAAGAATGACCAACTACATTGTAGGAGAAAACCTTGCAAATAGAAATAAGCACTGATGCGAGGTAATATACAGAAGTAACCATTTGTTTAAGGCTCAACTTATTCTCCATTAAAACTCTCTTCTTTTAAAAGGCATTGAGTAGGTAATACTGAGTTTAAGTATTTAATAAATACAAATTCAGAATTGATTAAAGAAATCAATTAAAATATTAAAAATGAACTCTTGCATATTAGCCATTATATGAACTTAGAAAGCTATAAAAGGACTGATAGATAAAGAACAGATTTTAAAACTTATGGTAAACATGCTAAGCATTCTGATTAAGGTGTGTGGATCCTGGAGGCCACCAACCTTATGCACTTAGATGTATGGCAATGTGCTGTAATAGAGACAGGTTTACCAAGGCTCAGCTCTGCAACCTGGGCTGAAAGTTCTCCAAAGCAGCATCTGTGCAAGTTTCCTCTGAGTTTTATCTGCAATTTAAACAAACAAACAAACAAAAACCTAATGAAAGCCAGATTCAATACATATCCAAAGTGAACAGGGCTCCTCCCCTGCCTGGAATGGCCAGTTTTCCATCATGAGCTCCAAAGCACTGTTTTCCACAGCAGCATTCCCAAATGCTCCACTAACTCTGATAATACAGGAGGCAAGCAGGTAACAACCTATTGCTATTCACTTTGTAACAGCTGCTACTGTGGGATAGGAAATTGCACCTAAAAATCTGAAAAAGCTGGGAAATTTAAGTTCTCTTGTACAGATGCACCAATGCAGGACCTAGTGTATGTGTAATATCCAGTAACACACAGCAAGGGCCTTGAGCACAAGTTCTGAGAACAGGCAGATGAACCACCTCACTCAGTTTTGACACCTGTGCTCTCAGCAATCAGACCCTCTAACTGACTCCAAAAAAAGCCCCTTAGCATTCAGACAGCCTCAGCAGGGACAGAGCTGTACACCACCATCCTCAATCAAACACACCAACATATGTGACCAAACCATCTTTGCTTTTTAGATAACTTGCTTGCAGCTCCCAGGATTTATCTGCAGAGATATCCTAAAAGTCTCAGGTGAAGCTCAAAGTCTGTAGAAACCTGTCATATGTATGTGCACGTACTTCACTCTAGCTTGATCCATGACTTTTCAGGGATTTTGAGGAGCCTTCTCAATTCTTCAATTTCTCCAAATGAGTCAGGACCTTATGTTTCCTACTGCACCATTTCTTTCCAGCTGTTGATTTGCTCTCAGCTAACAGTCTGTCACCACAGAGGGCTCTGACATGGCCAGGGTTCCCCCTCTTGCCTAGCTGGCAGCAGGAGCAGCACTGCTGCCCTGACAGGAACCAACAGCCAGGTTTTTCTTGCTGGTTTGTGTGTTTTCCAACTAACAGCAACTCCCTCTCAATCTGGTAAGATCACTCCCACTCCACACACTGTTGCTGGTCCACAAGTTTTAGACAGAGAGAGTCCCTGTACTGTCAGAAGCAGCAAACCAACATTTAGTTTCTAACGGGGATGGATTAGACCTGCTTAATAGATGTTTTATCTTTGCTTAGAGCATAGAAGAGGAAACCATTTACAGTGTAGCTCCTCATCCTATCAGAATTAGATCCACCCCAAAAACTTCATCTAAACCCAGCATTCCATAATGTGGCCAGCAAAGAATTGCTGGGAATAGTAAGAACAGAAAAATGCATGAATGGTATTTTCCTCCACAGGCCCTTCAGCATCCTTGGATTTGCAGGTTAGGGACCTCCCAGTTCAGATTTGTCATCTTTCCATTTGTGTTTAGTTACTAAAATTAACACTACAGGATACCTCACCTGGCTTCATTTGCCTGTGATATTTTATACCATTCTCTGCTCTCTTCTGTGAGCAGGCAGGAGAGAAGGGGAAGTTAGACAATATAGTATAATAAATGAGTCTGTGTTGCACAGCCACACAGACCAGAACAGAGAACACTTTCAGTTTTTATTCCTAGAGTATTCCTCTTCTTTCACCCTTGCCAATATCAATTACTCATGAACACAGGGGACAGAAACCAGAATCAGTCTTTCATCCCAACCTTTAAGGTGTTACCAATCCTATTAGTATCAGAAAGACTTTAGTGCACAACCACTGTACCAAGTACCACACTTTAAAGAAAATTCAAAACACAAAACAGTGTCATACTGAAAACTCAAGGAGCAAGGAACACAAAGCAAGTCCTGGAACTCTCCCATCTCTGAATACAAGGCAAAACTACAGAAGACCACTGCAGAAACACAAAAGAGGAGGTGGGAAACAGGATGTGAGAACAACACACATTTTTAAAAGGAACTAAGGGTTATCCTGACTATGCAGTTATGTTCCATCCTCCATCTCAGCCAAGGCAGCTGACTGGAACAACAGTTTAGCAAATGCTTCTCAAAAGTGTCATGAAAGAACCTACACATCATAGCTGACAGACAGGCAGAAGTATCAGCACCAAAAAGAGCTCAGGTTAAGTGGTACCTGAGCGTTAAAACTGACATTGGAACAGCCTCAGGCAAAGCTAGGCTCAGAAAAGAAACCCAGCCCCACCCCTCTGGTGCCCTCCTGGCACCAGAGCTGCAGGAGCACAAACTGTTGTATGTACTGCTCTGTGAACTGACACACCCAAGACTCTTCCTGGACACAGCCAGGTGACAGAACTCAGAGATGATGATGATCCCAGGACACAGCTGTAGTTCAAGCCCACAGGTTTTCAGAGAGGTGGTTCTACCTCCTCAGTTTCAATTTACCTAGGAGGGGTCACTCCTAAAGCAGAGGTCTGACAAGCAGCAATTGTTTCCTGGATCACAGATAAGCAGGATTACAAAGCTGATTAGAGCTATCACCAGACACCATCAGCACCTCTCCTACCAGAGCACATCAGACAGAAATTATCAAGCAGCAAAGGCTTATGATAAAGTTAATGAGATCCTACATCTACTCAATCAAAGAACAAGGATAGAGTGGGAGCCAGGAAGAGGAAAGCACCCCAAAAGTGTTAGCCTGAAATGAAATATACAGAGCATGAAGTCTGTGAAAAGCCAGAATGAGTAATAAAAAGTTCCAGACGTGGTGAGAACTGGACTGAAGAGGAAATGGATCAGGAAGGAAAGACTTGTTTGGCACAGGTGATGAGACTACACTAGGCAGAGGCAGCACTGCCCAGAAGCAAGGAAGCAGTTTGCTGCTAACGGCTTGGGGTGATTGTCTAAGCCAGGGAGAAGGAAGGAGAGGAAATCTCTATCACAAAAGCTTAGATCCCCTGTCTCAAGACCTCACAAAGACATAAGAATACAGATGTTTCTTCTGAAGCAAGAACATGTTGAGGAAGTCACCAAATCTAGGTAAAAGTTATCATTCAAAGGAATAACGTGGCCCTGCCCCTTCTTCCATTTCACCTGTAAGACTAAATGTGCTACTTAGTGCTAAATCCAGAAGCAGGCAGGTTTCAAAGCCTCCCTTAGAAGAATCAATTTCAGAACTCTAAATTTCAAGGATGAAAGCCCCGATTTTGTCAGAGTTCAATACAGTAATCTGCACAAGACAAACCATTAGTAACCCAGGGGATTGCCATATCCTTTGGCATGATACTTCTAGTCCACATAATCTTGTTTGTGAAGCTGCCTTAGAAATAGCTGCAACATTGCATTACTATACACAATACAGGATATTACCCCTGCAGCACTCAATTTAAAAAAAGGCAGTAATTTCTTAAGATTCATTTCTTCCTAGAACTCCATGGATTCTGCAGGTGTGATTAATGTACAATGAAAGACTTGATTTTTATTTTCCTCTGCTCCAAAACAACAAGCTCACCTTTCAACAAGCAAATCTCAAACTTACACCTCTTACACAGTGACAGCAGCCCTTCCTAATTTCACAGAACTGGAGATAAAAACATCATGTATTATCTGTAGCATGACAGTGCTAGGGCCATGAGTACCTGAAATTTGATATTTACAAAGCACTTGATAACAATCTCAAAGAGAAGCTCTGAGACTTCACTCTGACCTTGCACTCAAGATTAAAGAGGATACATGGTCCAAAGCTTCCAGTAATAACCTATTTTCCCCTCTTGTCACTCAGACACAAAAAGCTCCTTTGAGTTAAGCAAGTTACTACCATGGCAGTGGAGTCTGAGCCTCAAGCAGTGCAGCTGTCAGGAGGGGCAGTTCCTTCCCCTGAGTTTCTACATCCTCCCTCATTCCTGCACTTGCTCTCGGAGATCACGAGTTGTTTGTGAAGGTCCAACAGACAACTGGAGGTCTGAGGGCCCAGCTGGCTGCACACAGAGCACACCAAGGGTGCTTTGCAGGCACATGGATCTGAGCCAGAGGTGAAACAAGACCTGCAACAGCTACAGGGGAAACAGGAGTGGTGGGGGCTCAGAACCACCTCATGGGAATGCACACTGGGGAGGGACAGACCCGTTCACAGTCAGGAGGAAAAAGGTGATGAAAAAGACCAAACATGTGAAAGGCCAAAGGCAGCTGTCCTGGAGGGAAAAAAATGAAAATTAAAGCAACACCTGACACAGGGGAAGCTTTACAGAGGGCCCTCTGAACACTGAACTCTCATCACACCTCTTGTGAGCCACTGGGAGAGTTGTGCATTGGGAAGCCATTTTACAGTGTGTTCTCTGCTCTGGAGATTTGAGATGAAGAGCACTTTGTGCACGCCCTTGACTATTACATGTGGGCTTTGAGCCACTTCTCATCACTCAGGGTGGTTCTTTTGCAAGAGAAACTTATTCCACTGATAAGGCAGAAGGGCACTGTCAGTTTCTGTACTACAGAACTTTATTTCTTTCAAACAAGCTCAAAGTCTTCTCAATAAAACTACCGGGAAACTTGGTCACAATAATCCCATTGAACTCCAAGGTAACTCCCATTACTGGAAAATAATTCAGATACCAGCTACAAGAATAAACTCACTGCAACATCACAAAGCACTTATGCAGAATAACACAGCATCAAATACAGCACTAACAGTCAAAATAGGTGCAGATGAGATCATTCAATTTGTGTCATTGTAAAATTACTGCAAGCAAATGCAGCATTCCCTGACTAACCCTGCTGAGGTAACACGAGAAGTCCATTTGACTCAACCATGTGCACAAGCTCCCTTCTCTTTTGGAGGAAGGCTGCCTCATTTCAGACTCCTTATCCCTTTATCTTTTACTGAAACACCACGTTTAGGCACCTCAGTTAGTTATGACTGTTCCACCAACCTGCTCTGTATGGCCATGGTTGAGGTTTTTCTTAATCTCTCTCACTGGACGATGCAAGTTGTACAACATTGATCTTGTTTTTCAGGCAGGGAGGCATAGTTCATTTGCCTGACGATCTCAGCAAACAGTTCATCCACCATTGTTTTGCTCTTGGCTGACGTCTCCATGAAGGGACAGCCCCACTCCTGAGCCAGGGCTCTGCCTTCTGCAGACGGGACTTCCCTCTCCGACTCCAGATCCACTTTATTCCCCACCAGGATCAGAGGAACCTTCTCGTATCTCTTCACCCGGACAATCTGGTCCCTCATGGGCTTGATGTCCTGGTCAGACAATCCAGCTGGTTAGTACATGCAAGGGATCACATGGAACTTCCACACAACCACTGCAGAAACACACTTTAATAACCCTCACATGCAGCTGAACATTAAAAACACATCAGAAGGCTTTTTAAACTCATAGTCACGCAAATCTAGAATTCAGAGAAAATTTACTACCTGCCACTAAGTTACTTCTTCTTTTCTATAAAAGCATGCACACTTTAGAGAATTTTATGTGCCTTCACAAACAGAAAGTGACTGCTGTGCTCTCAGACAGTCTCAGCCAGAGGAGGACACGGCATTGCTGCTCTGAAGGCTGGTTTCAGCTTTCTGAAGAAGCTGTCTCAAGTCTAAGGACCTGTAACCCTAGCAGGGGCATGCCATTACACAACCATTTAGGAAGTTTGTGCTTAGTTTACAGTTTGAGAAAGCCATCAATTTAAATAAAGCCTTCTCAGTCCTGGAATGCTTAGAATAATTCATTGTGAAGACATTTAATCACATGTAAGTAACCAAATTAGATGTTGTAAAGAGATTTTATTACCTAGAGATGCATTTATTCAAGCCTGAGCCGACACGGGGCGTTTACACTTGAAAGTCTGAGTCAGCCTGCTCTGCCCCCTGAGTGTTTTAAGTTGCTATCAGTACTACAAATTCTTGCATAGTTCTGAGACAAAGCAATCCCAGCGTTTGAAGTTACCACTGTGTAAAGAACTGCAGAGAGGTTTACACCTACAGCCTTCAGAGCAAACACTACAGACAGACGGGAATAATTAAATATTAACAAGGTGGATTACTGCACATCCATTCCTCGAATAATGAGGGCTCACTGGAACCCAAAAATCAGTGAAAATGAGAGCAAAAGCATCCCAATGTCACTGCTGTTGTTTTCCAAAGATAAGCGTGTCTTCAGCTTGCACAGGGTTGTTTCAGGGCCTCTGCTAAGATAAGGTTTAGCCTTCAGCAGAAGCAAACAGTGGGGGTGTGCACGGTCTTGCCAAGCAGCTCGAACACACCCAGCTCAGCAGCCCAGCCAAGGCAGGAGCTGCAAATCCCCGCGCTGCACGGAGTGCTGCTAAACTCACCTATTGCCCAAAAACAAAGCCCCGCTTCTACAGGCAGCTCAGAGCAACTACTAGCTGAGACATTTCCTTTTTTTTGGAAGCGTTTTAATAGTAGAAATCAAATCCAGATCCACAAACGATCGTGTATAGCTAGCTCTCCTCTCCAGCACTCCACCTACGCTGTGAGAGCACGGAGCTCGTGCTGGACAGGAATATATTTTGGGGGCAGGGAGCGGAAAATAGCAGCTCACTTAACAAGTCACAACTGCAGAACAATGAGACTCTCTTCAAGAGCAACTGCAGAAACATGCCTTTTAGGAAGGAGAGGGGGTTGGAAGGGGAAGTCTCGGGTTTAATATCGAGTGATTTCTTCACAAAGGGGGATTGCCAAGAGATTTCTGTTGGGGAAGTGGGAGCTAGTCATTGTTCTCCAGCACTGCGTGGGATTTAACAATGGTGGCACCCTGATAAGTACCTGCAAAGCAAGCAGTTTTCCATCAGGAAGCAGGGCTGGTAAACGCGCTTTCAAGTTGGGCATTTACACTTTTGGCCCTTCGGAGATAAAGCGCTTTCCACGCACACGTGGCTACCCCTAAAACTTCCTCCTCGGCCCAGCGCCTTCCCCGGGCAGGGCCGGCCCCAGCCGAGGACGGGACCCCGGGCGAGGTTACCTGGAAGGACTGCTGGTTGACCAGGCTGTAGACGAGGATGAATCCCTGCCCGTTCTTGATGTAGAGGTCGCGCATGGAGGCGAACTGCTCGGTGCCCGCCGTGTCCAGGATCTCCAGCACCGAGGGGGACGAGTCCACCTCGATCTCCTTGCGGTAGAAGTCCTCAATGGTGGGGTCATACTTCTCGATGAAGGTCCCGGTGACGAACTGCACCGTCAGGGCGGACTTCCCCACCCCCCCGCTGCCCAGCACCACCACCTTGTACTCCCGCATCGGGCCCCGCTCGCCGTTCCCCG
>NW_005054569.1:560150-588398 GCF_000277835.1 Geospiza fortis | reverse complement strand
CCACCGGGGCGGCCCTGACATGGCGGCCGCAGCCCCTCAGAGGGCGGCTCTGTGAGCGCCGCGTTGTCCCTCCACGAGCTCCCGCTCGGCACTCGATAACTTGAACAAACTCCATAACAAACTCCTCTCAACCCCCTGCGGGAAGAGAACCGCGGGAGAGGGGACCCAGGATATGACACCGGCGGGTGTCGAGAGTGGGACACCGGCACCGCGGCTCTTATCCCTGGCAGCCCGCTGGGCTGGGGACAAGGAGGGTCACCAAGTTCATCACAGGGATGGGGCACCTCTAATATAAGGAAAGGCTGGGAGAATTGGGATTGTTCAGCCTGGAGATGAGAAAGCTTCTGTGTGACTTAATTGCCCCTTCCAGTGCCTGAAGGGATTTTACAGGAAAGACAGCGAGGGGCTGTTTCCAAATACATGTAGTGACAGGAAAGGGGGAATGAATGGGCTGACTGAGAGTGCAGGTTTAGATTCGATATTAGGAAGAAAATCTTTACTGTCAGGGTGGTGAGCCCCCAGCACAAGCTGTGCAGAGAAGCTGCCCCAATCCCTGGAGCGTCCGAGGCCATCCATGGCAGGGCTGAAACCAGATCGCCTTTAAGGTCCTTCCCAACCCGAACCACTCCGGGATTCTGTGAAAGGTGTTACCTCCACCTGCAAGATTCGTCCCGTGCCTTTACACTCCCACAGCTGCCCAAACCTCACTGCCCCGCGCTTTTCCCCGTTCCGTGAAACTCCCCCCAGAAGCGGCCGGAGATTCCCGGCCGGGCTGGGCTGGGCCGGGCCGGGCCGGGCCGGGCTCGGGGAGCTGGGCCGGGCTCGGCAGTCCCGCGGCAGTGCTGACAGCAGGTGTCAGCACGGCACCAGAGACGTCCCCGCTTCCCCGCCACTGAAACTCCCCCTTGTTAAGAGGAAGCAACTGAAAAGAATCAGCGTCTGTTTTCTCTCTAAAATAAAATCCCCCAGTAGCTTCAGGCCCGACTCGATGATTCCCACCCGTAGGAGAAGGTCCCCTCCAATATAAACACATTTGTTTCTGCTGTTCCCTGCCTATTGCAGAATTTCAGCAGGCAGTGTGAAGTGCTCGATTTGTCCCTTTCCCCTTTGCATCACCTGTTTGATTGAAGTCCAGGGCAGACACAGCTGCCGCGTTTTGTTTCTCCTGGGCATCCAGCAGCCATAGAAAAGTTCCTGGCCAAGCCTAAAACCATCCAAAGGTACTGAGGAGGTGACTCTGCTTGTGGCTGTTTTCACAAACAGCTTTATTTTATTCACTTTCTTTCCATAAAGAGAACATGTCCATTATGGGAAAAGGTCAATGAGGACTTTTATCCTCCAGAACAAATCTTACTTAAGTTACACCAAATTTGATTCACTCTTCTTTATTACATGTAAGTAAAAAGCCCTCTCCTTCCTTCACTGTTGCCTCCAGAATTGTGTTGTCAAGTGAATTGCTGGCAGGAGGCAGACGTGCCTGGATGGAAGATTTTCATGTGGCTGGTGAATCAGCTCGAAAATGTAAAAAGGTGAGCATTAAAACAGGCTGCCTCCTACTTTAACCCCATTAGAAATCACGAGTTGTTGCAAAGTACCTTAATGCACTCAGGGTGCTCGGGATAAAGGAAAGCCGCAGTTGCTCCCAGAGGAGCTTCCCATCTAATTTTAACCGTGACACAATCGGTGACAGTGACAAATGGGGGGAGGGAGAAAAGGGGCAAGGGAGGATGAGGGTGACAATAATAAGATTACACGGTCACTTAGGTTCATTATGTGCACGTCTTTGTGGCACTGCTGGTCCATTATGTGTGTGATGGGTGGAGGAATGGCTGCGGGAGAGGAAGGGGCAAAGAGCACAGTGGGAGAAAAGGCAAATATATTTTTGTGCAATTGACTTTAACCAGCAATGTCTCGCTCTTGGGCTGAGGGGAAGTCCAAGCAGGTGGACACAGGATTGGGAAAATGGATTTTTTTCCCTCCTCCAGTATTGATTTGGATTGCCAAGATTTATTTCCCAAATCACAGGACTTTATACCTGGGCATATATGCCTATAGCTGAAAAAAGGGCCAATCTCAAAGTGCACCAGGTTGTTTGTTATCCTTAAGACGAGTCATTGCCTTCATTAAACAGTTTGCACAGCTCTTTCACCACCTTGTGCCCTACCACATATCCCGAGCCACAAAAATAGCTGGTGATGTCAAAGGTTTTGAAAGTCTGGATGGGAAGAGCTGCTTCTGCCATAAATGGCCAAGCCCTGAGCCAGCCATGCAGGGCACCTCCTGCCAACACCACCTCTGCCACTCCCACGCTATCACCATCCCCTCCCCTGAGGTGTGGCACATCCCGGGTCAAAGGCCTGATTTAATCTCTGCTGCCACTTTCTCCACAGCTCCTGCCAAGGAGAAAGGAGCAGGGCCCAGCCCTCAGCGCTGCCCCAGGAGGGTTTGCCCTTTCTCAGCAAAACAACCTTCCCAAATGAGCATCCGGGCAGGATTCGATTGCTGCCAGAGCAGCTCTGTGCTGTTGATGGACTCAGCTGCTCTATGCTGTGCCTGCAGCCAGCAACAATAAAGCAGGCTCTTATTAAATTAACCTGCTAAGACACAGATCCTGCAGGGATGTTCAGGGAACAGACAGATGGCACAAGCAAGGGCCAGGAATAATTGCAATCCCCATCTCACCAATGCGAGAGATGAATCCTGCCTGGTGCTGTGCCCAGCAGGGAGGTGGGACTGGGAGCAGAACCCTGAGAGGTGACAAAGGAGCCTCTGCAAGCCGTGGATGGAGTGAGGAGTCTGGAACATGTCCTGTGGATGCCAGGGTGGGACTGCACCACCCCCCAGCAGCCAAAGCCTCCCCACTGCAGGCACAGTGTGGGTGCTGTGTGGCTGCCCCCACCTCTGGTGGGCTGTCCCCGCTGCCATCATCGATCTGCTCTGACTCCCTGTGTCTGCTCGAGCTGCAAACCAGGCTCTCCCCTGGCAGGAAGGCTGCAGCAGGGATAGCCCAGGCTTCACCTCAGTTACCATCTAGCTGGGGACGTCATTTGCGTAAATACATGCAAAACCAGCTTAAGGCCCAGTGTCCTTTCTTCTCTGCCTCTTCCAGAGGTTTTGCTAATCCACTTATTGTGCCTTATGGTGTTCAGTAGGGAAGCTGCAGGGTAGGACCAGCTCCTCAGGGCTCGAATGGCTACTGGGGCACCGGGGGCTGCTCTCACATGCAGCTCATTCAAGGAGGTCATGTTACACCAGTCACATAACTGCAATGACAGCTTTTGATCCCAGCCCTGTCAGGTTCCAGTGAAATGTGTCTTAGGGGTTGAATGTGTCCACCTGGCCCAGACTCCTAATTCTGGGGCTGTTTCAGAGCCTGCAGAGATGCTTTTCTTTTTTGCCAGCTTTTCCTGCCAATATAGAGATGACTCAGAGGCAAATCCTGAGGACCTTTCTCAGAAATTTCTGATTTTCTGCCATCCCTCAGCTTTTAGCCATTACTTTAGTTGCAACAACAAGTATGATGGTGCTTCAAAAGAGGTAAAGGATATTTTCCAAAGCAATTACCAATTCTGAAGCAGAAGTAGGGCTGCACTGAAATATAATTGATACAACAAGGAGACTGTTGGGATTTCTGAGAGAAGCATCTCTCTCTGGCTCACAGACATGGTACCAGATCACCAGCCATTTAGAAGAGCTTGGCCCTGGTGCTGATCAGCACCACAGGCAGCCGCAGTCAGTGCCTGCAGCCCCTCAGCTCCCCACCAGCCCTCTCTCCCGGTTGTCCCCTCTGATGCTGCACCTCCTGCCCGCAGGAGCAGCATCTCTGTGTCTCTGGGTGGTGATGAGTCACTGCTCCACGTGAGCCGGCCGTGCTGGTGAAGCCAGCAATGTGCTTTCACGGGTCATTCCTCTTCCTATTTTCTCCAGACGTCGAGCTGAGCTCTCTCCTCATTGCCCTTCACAGTCCAAGCTGCTGTAATCCTTTCTGCGGTGCCTGGAAGCGCCTCCAGCTTTTGCTCTCTGGGTCTGTTGGGCTCACACCGAGCTGCAGCTCCTGGCTCTCAGAGTGGCCTGTCCTGCACACGCCCAACACGATGCCAGCACAGCACCCTCTCCTTGGGTACCACCTTCCACAAATTTCTGCAAAGCTGAGCAGGGCTGTCCTCAGATTTGCCTTTGTTAAATCATCAACACATGGGACAGCCTCTTCATAGAAATACAAATACATATTTCAAAGTTTCTAGCCCACAGTAGAGTAAAACTGAAAATACAGCTCCTTAAGGCTAAAAAAGGCAACAGTGAATACATAAAACCAAACCTGTTGCTTTAAACTCCAAATGAAAAGAAAGGAGGGGGAAGGTAAATACCCAGACAATATATATTTTTAAGATTTGTAAGTATAAAACAATTTTAAACTGATGTCTTACAGAAAGGTTTCCATTTGCTTTTAGAATTCCATGTGTTTTCCTTTTTTTATCATATTCCTGCAGCATTTGAAATTCAAATGCTACAGAAATGTGTAACCTTGCTCATGAAATTTGCTGGCCAAATGAAGCAGACAACAATTAATTAGAGTGAAACCCCCTGCTTTACTCCCATTGGTGAGAACAAGAGAGAGAAAATGTAAAATTCAACCCAAATGGGGTATTGAGAAAATACTTTAATATGATGTTGATCTTAATAAGCAAAACCATTTCTTTCCTCCCTCCTTTTTCAGTAAATTGCTTTTCACTTGACAATTTCCTCACAGAGAAGTGACAAGTATTATTCCGAGTCGTTAATTCCTCCATGCAGGCTCTGAGCTCATTAAAGCGTGCCGGGTCCCGGGGCGGGCACTGCCAGGTTGTGCGGTGACCTGAGACCAGAACACCCCTGCCTTGTGCTGTCCCCTGCCCTGGACAGGCAGTGTCACTGAGACAGCCGAGCACCTCGTCCTCGTGGCTCCCCAGTGCCTTGGGTGGGTGACACGGGGACATTTCTGTAGGAATACTGGTGGCGCTTTCCTTATTGTGCATGGGATGCACAATATGTGAGTCTGGCAGCACTCATGGTGCTTCATGGTGTGGGAGATTCTTCCCAGGTGGGCAGTGCCACTGTCACCAAATGCTGCAGGGTGGCACATCCCACTTGATTTAGAGTCATGGAATATCAAATCAGAATATCACAGGCCATCTCCCAGGCATGGCCCTGTTGCCCATGCTGAGGACTCTCACTTTCCCATCCAGCTCTTTTCCCCAGCCACACAAACACATCAGCAGAGTCCCCGTGCCTGGCACATGTCCCCAAATGGCCACCCTGCACATCTTGGATGAGCTGCCTCCAGAGATCAGCCTGAGGCCAGAGGGAAAGGCTTTCCATAGCAGTGCAGTGGCAGAGCCATGGGCAGTGGGAGCCAGGCAGAGCTTCCCCCCAGGCTGTCTTTGCCAGCAGCCAACAAAGCATTGCAGAGCAGGAACACGGCGAGCTCATTATGAGACACTTGATCAGCTTTCCTGTCAAGGGAGGCCGATGGGACAGAGCTGTGTGTCCTCCACACCAGAGCCTGTCAGCTCTCCTGGAAAGAACACCTGGCTGCTTGGAGACAATCCAGACACCAGCAAGGGTCTTCATAACACCCTGGAGATCTGCAGCCTGGATGACATGTGGCATCCATCATCATCATCATCATCATCCAAGGGAGCCAAACCAGCAGACCTCAGAGGCTGACTGCTCCAGGAGCCTGGGAACCAAGGGGTTAAAGTGCTTGGCCAGGGAAAGTCCTGGGAGGAGAAAAGCACCGAAACTACTTAATTAGAGTATTCAAATTAGATGGGGTTGCAAAGCAGTTAATTTCTCGACTTGAAAAAAACCAAAATTAATATTTGCCAGCCAGGACCAGAAGCAGTGGGAGCCATCGACAGCTTTGCTGGGGCTCCTCATGCTGAGAGGACTCCAGAGGTCTCTGCCATAATTACCTGCAGTCTTTAGTATTTTGTTCTGCAGTTTATGAACTGCTTGAGCATTTTGTGGATAAAAGCTGGTGATCCAAACCCCAGCTGTATTTCTGCTTAAAGAAGCAAAGGGCTGCTGCCTGGCATTGCAGTGTGACACTTCGGTGTTTCAGAGTTTCCTAATTTGCACAGTCTGAAAAGGATCAAACCAGTGGCTGGTGGAAGCAAACTGTGACTCTGCCAGGCTGGTGCTCCCTCCCAGCCTCCAGGACCAGGCAGGCACTTTTCATCCCTGCACAGATGGACCAACAGCCCTGCATGGGCTGAGCCACCACTCAGAGGGCTCACTGCCTCACTGATCCATTGCCTCACTGATCCACAGCCATGGGCACCTCATTGTCAGCAGCCCCTGAGCCAGTCCAGCCATGCCAGTGCCAGGGAGAGGATGCTCTTCCCTCTGCCTTGTGCCACAGCTCCAGTGTGGGAATGTGGACTTGGGATGCTGTGGGGACAGTGCTAGGACTCATCCCTTGGTTAGTCCTTATCCACAGTCCTTGTCTGTGGGCTGACAGCTTTCCTTGCTCTGGTCCATCTGCCTCACCCCTCAGGCTTTTCTCATCTGCTTTTTTGCTGGTCTAATCTTTTCCCTAATATTTAATCCCATGCCAAATTCTTTCCCATCATCTTAAAATTCTGAAATTCTCTAAATTTTTTTTCCTTATCTTGTCTGCATAATTGAGAACTATCTTGAATCCCTCTGTGTTCAGACTTTATACCTTGTGCTGCCACAATGCTCCAATCACTTAAACATGAGATCTTTGCATATTATTCCTGTGGAGACAAATTTTTGCATGTTCCCTAGAAAGAAAGTTGTCCTCCATTAGCAAGTGGTGAATGAGAGGGGATGTCACAGCAGGAGCAGAGGCAGCAGTGGAGAGTCCCACCCTGCACTGTGCCTCAGAGTGATACTGATGTCTGAGACAAGCTGGGATTTCTTTCCCAGCAATATCTTTGCTCTTCAATGGCTGTGAGTGAAAGGCTTTGACACCCTCCATCAGCAGAGCACCAGGTGAGGGCTGGCACACGTTCCCTGCCACCCTCCCTCTGGCAATGCAGCTGCCACTGCCCCTGGTGCCACCCACCAAGGCTCAGCACAATGGGAAGGGAAGGAAAAAGCCACTTCCCCCTGCACAAACACATTGCACCAAGAGCAGAGAAAATTGATCTCTGGCTGCTGAGCCTCTCTAGCACTTTGTGTTGCTGAAAGGAATAATCAAGCCTGGCCCTGGAGAAGGCAAAGACAGAAAGGAAATTAAAGCTTTCCCTGTCTGATGATTTTTCTCTGGGGTTGGGGCCCTCCCTGGGGACCCCAGTGGTGGTTTTGGGAGAGGCTTTTGCTCTGGGGCCTGGTTCAGCAGCAGATCCACAACAATCCCACAAAATTTTTCTTTTCCTGCTCATGCAGCAGCTCTGAGGGAAAAGGGAAGAAGCTGCCAGGGCTCCCAGCTGAGCCCCCAACAAGGGGGCTGCCACATGCACCTACACTGGGCTTGCCTAGGGATGTCACTTGAGCCACAGCACAGCTTCTCTCCTGTCCTTCATGAGCAGCCATGGGCTGATGCAGAAGCCAGGCTTTCTCCAGGTTGTGGCCCTCACAACAACTGCAGGGGTTGGAGTTTGGGGACAAGGATCCAAGTGGTGAAGTGTCACTCACGAGGCTGAGCAGGGAGAGGAGGCTCCTCACTTGCCCTCAAGCCAAGGGTTGAGCTTTGCCCTCCACAAGAGTGTGGGCCATTTGCCACAGCCCATCACCAGAGGCTCAAAATCTCTATCTAATACTCTGTTGGCTGAACAATTACCAAATTAAAAGAAAAATCCACACTGAAAGGGGAGTCCAGAGGCTCCTCCTGGCTCCCAGCAGCAGACCCTGAGCTGGCCCAGCCCCAGCTTCAGCTACTTACAGTCCAGGGGACACACATTTCCTCAGGCAGCCCCCTCAGCCCCATCCTTGCCAAGCTGTCCAAGACCCAGGGGTAGAGCTGAGGCAGTGTCAGACACCTGCGAGCAGGGCTGGGAGGGCACCATCACATCCCCACACTGGTCCACGGGGGGTTACTGTCACCTCAGCCCCAGGTAAGCGCTGCCTGAGGGATACCCCATCATTTGGTGCCCTGTGGAAGAGGCAGGCTGGTGAGGCTGCAGGTGGGAGAGGCAGAGGAGGAGGCAGATCTGTCCCAGCTCCTGCTCTGCAGCCCAGTGCCAGGAGTGGCCAGGCTGGCTGGGGTGGGCGTTGGTGACTCATGATCCCTGCTCACCACCAATGACACATTTACTGCCAGCAGGATGGATGGGCCCCCTGCCAGCACAGCAGCCCTGCAGCCTCACGGGAGGGTGGCTGGGCTTTGCCAGCAGCTGTGCTGATGCAGAGGGGTGGGGAGGTCACCAGCTGCAGCCCTGGGATGCACAACCTGAGGTACCCCCTGGCTGGGTGGGTAATGGGGGCACACCAGGACTCTCTGTTCCAATGTTCAGCGGGGGAGCACAGGGGCAGGGATGGGACCTGGCCAGGGCCAAGCACAGCAGGCCTTGGAGCCAGCCCAGCTCCCTCACCTCCCCCAGCACCCTCCCTGCCTGCCCAGAGAGCTGGCTCCCAGCAGCAGGCACGGTGACAAATGCCTTTAAAACATTCTTTATTAAGTGAGAAATCTCACTGTGCTCCCTATGCCAAGCCCTAATACAGTGCAGACCTAAATACAGCACTAATGCAAAAGCTTAAAGGATTTCCCATAATTGAGCAAAGCTGGCAGAGGGGCGAGAGCCTGGTGGGGGGAACTGCAGCCCACCTCCCTCCTCAGCGTGGGCTACCCTCAGTCTATCCCCACTGGTCCAAGTGTGGCCACAGCCCCCACCCTCAGACTGTTCACTGTAGAAAATTAAAATCTTCCAAGGCCTCATCCTCCCCAGCTCAGAGCCCCAAGTTGCCCTCGTTGCCCTCACCCAAATCCCCTTGATTTATGCAATAGCACAAGTGGCATCGTGATGTGTGACCTGTGCGTCACCCGTCCTGCTGCTGCCAGCACTGCTGAGGCCCTGCCTGTCCCAAACCTCACTGGGGGTCACAACACAGCCAGGACAGCAGGGCTGGGCACATCCAGCTTCCAAAGCACAAGGGATGCTCCAGACAGGGGAGCTGCTGAGCCAGCACCTGCTGCTTCTGCACACCCCAGCATCATGGGGTGTGGGTGGCCACCAGCACCTTGCACCCCAGAGAATACACGGTCTTACCTTTGTATTTGCTCTGCCTTGGCACAGCCACACATGGCTCTGAGAACTGCGATGGAATATCCTGTGTCTCCTTAATAGCAGGGTGTGACCGTCAGGCAGGCTCACCCCACAGGGCAAGTGGCTGATGGCTTTGATTCAGGCTTCTGTGGGGGAAAGCAAAACACAGTTTCCTTCAACAAGAGTTTTCCAGAAGCTTTACAAAGCACAAGCACCTTTCCTTTGGTGCAGCCACATGCAGCCCAAAACACCCCCAGCGCCCCTTGATGTGATCACCAGGAGCTGTTCACCACTGGCAGCCCTGCCAGACATTCAGGTGCACTGTGCTGCAGGTGTGGGGGCAAAACTGGGGGCTGGCAGGGCTGTGGGGCAGGTGGGGCCATGGGGGGCACAGGACATGCAGAACTGCAGCAGAAGCACTGCCATGGAGATGGGCTGAGGCTTGGTGCTGTCCCAGCGCCCCTTGATGTGATCACCAGGAGCTGTTCACCACTGGCAGCCCTGCCAGACATTCAGGTGCACTGTGCTGCAGGTGTGGGGGCAAAACTGGGGGCTGGCAGGGCTGTGGGGCAGGTGGGGCCATGGGGGGCACAGGACATGCAGAACTGCAGCAGAAGCACTGCCATGGAGATGGGCTGAGGCTTGGTGCTGTGAAGCATTAAAGCAGAAGCAGCATCTGATAACATTTACCAGCAAATCATTTTTCCCAGCCATGGAGCAAAGCAGAAATACCTCTGTGGAGCCCAGCTGTGGCTGTGAAGAGAGAAATGGTGCAGCAGCACTGTGCCAGGGCCTCCTGCCTCAGGCAGGGGATGAGGTGTCAGTGCCATCCCCTCGGGGCTGGGCTTACACATTCGATCCAGGGGAAGGGCAGTGGGAACAGCAGGGCAGATGCCAGGGCATGTGGTGCTAAAGACTCGCAGCACTGCCCTGAAAAGGCGAAAGGAGGAGGGAAGGGCAAAGCAAACATCTTCTGACTGAGCCAGGCCTTGCTGTGACCCATCAGAGCTGGGTGGCTGCTCCTCCAAGCCTGTCCCCCATGGCCTTCAGGCTGTGGCTTTTTCTGTCTCCCTGTCCACAGAGAGCTCAGAGGCCTCCCAGCCCACTCACTGAGCATGGGAGGCCTCTGAGCTGTCTGTGGACAGCAAGTGCTGCCATCTCAGAGATGTGCTCAAGGCACATCTCACCTGGGCTGGAGGAGGCACCTGAGTCCATTGTCTGCAGTAACAGCTCAGAGCACAGGTGAGAGGGTGCAGGCTGCTCCTCACACTGCCCTGCACTCTGACTCAACCCCTGCTGTGGGCTGCTTGTGTTGGAGAGCATATTTTAGATCCACAACTCATTGGGGATTAGCCAAACTTTTCTCCATTCTCTTATTTCTCATAATAAATAGATCAAAAATCATCTATTTATCCAGCACTAAGACCAGATTGAATAAAAACTGGCTTTGGACCATCTGAATGTGGAGCAAGTCTGGAAAAATTGAATTTTTCCCATGTTCCCCACTGAAGCTTCAACAGCCAAAGAGCTAAAAGAGGTTTTTGTATGAAACTTGACTTTCCTGCACAAACAAGCCCCAGTGAAAAAGTAGATGGGCCAGGTGCTGCAAGACTTCAAAATGACACATGCTGTAAATAGAGCATCATGAATAATTTTGGTCAGATCCTTTCATCCAACTCCACCTATAAAGCAGTTTGCAGCAGCTCCTCCTGTAACTTCTGCAAATGGACCCCAGGTAAAATCCCACATCCCTGGCCCAAGGATGCTGTTTGGCCTTGAAACACAATTTAACGTCTCTTGTTGATGGATTACCCTCAATTTTTAGTTCTAGTGTGGGACTCCAAGCCCCAACCTCCTCCATGGGGAGGCTTCTGAGCAGAGCTGGTGTCTCCAGGCAGCCAAGGCCCAGCCCATCCCAAATCTCCATAAAATGCATCACTTGAAAGCCCCTGTCTCCATTCTGCATGGAAAGAAGGTCAGACCAAAGCTAGCAATAGAAATTATGAGTAACCATTCAGGAAGGATCCCATGCTTCCACAACAACTGCCTAGAAAAGTTTCAGTTCCACTTTTTTTTCATCTTAGAAACAATTCAGACATTTAACTGTGCCATCAGATGAGGCAGGAGTCATTTATAGAAGAAAGCTCTAAGTGGCCTTGACACACAAATAGAGTCAATTAACCTGCAAAGATAAGTCAGGGGAACAGGCTGATGAAAAAGCAGCAGTTACATAATTTGTCCTGGGCTCAGTCTGTCTGTTCTCAAAGTCAGCAGCTTGTCCTACTGAGCAGTGTCTGCCCAGCCTCCCCTGGCCACCACTCCTGCCCCGAGCAGCTCTACTGCACCCACATCCCCTGAAACACATCCTCAAACTCCCAATCCTAATCTCTCTCCCAAGTGCCAGGAGTCAAATTCTTAAACTCCTTCGGGAAAACAGCCAAGGATCCCTCCCCTGCTGAGAGGGGACTCCCTCATGCTGGCACCAGGCTGCACCATCCAGGCTCACCCGTCACAGCCGTGTCCCGTGTCCCATGTCCCGTCACGGCCGCCCGGGTGCTGAGGCTGCACCGCCACTGACACTCGCCCATCACAGGGGCAGTTACTCACACCCTCGGGGCAGTTACGTCCTTGGGGCAGTTACATCACAAGGGCAGTTACGTCCTTGGGGCAGTTACTCACATTGGGGAAGTTACTCACATCCTCGGGGCTCCGACGCTGTCCTCTGCCTCCCGTGAGCCAGGTGACACTGTGGCCTGGCACAGCCATGTGTCCTGGCCTGGGTGACACTGTGGCCTGGCACAGCCACGTGTCCTGGCCCGGTGCCTCCAGCTTTAAGCCTTGGTGGAGCACGTGGTGACGGTGAGGCAGTTGAGGGGTGAAAGCCCCTCTGACGCAGCACTATTGGTAACAGGATGGTGACCAGGGTGGCCTCACTGTTGAGCAGTTTTTCTTACATCTAAATCTACATAATGTTACAGAAAGCACAAACAAGCTCATCAAGAAGCAATTTTCTCTTGCAGCAGCCCAGACCCAGATTGGCCAGGGTGGCTCCAGACCATGGTGAGAGGCAGCCCCAGTTTGTGCTGGCCAGGCAGCCCGGGATGAGCTGGGCACTTGGAAGAGAGCTGGGGAATCCAGGCTGCTGCCAAAGGGGAGCTCACTGCTGTATTATTGCACTGGGACATTCAAAATGGCACGAATGCTGAAAGAGAAAAATTAATACACAAACCACTGTTCTACAAAAGCTGCAGGCCTTTGAATGGGAGTTGATTCATTCTTCATGGTTATCTTCAAATGCACAGCTCTGATCTCCTCTCTAATCGCATCACAGACAGGGTCAGAAAGGAAGCATGGAAAAACACAAGCCAAGCAGACCACATCACATGTGTCTCCAAAGGTCTAAGGCACGAGAGAAACCAAAAGGCAGCATCTGGAAAGTTTTACTTTTTATTTTTCTAAAATACAAATGTCTGTCTTGTGTTAGTAACTTTAATATGATAGGCCGAATGCATCCAGTAAAAAGGAGGCACTGGCTACAGAATTCAAAATACTGAAGGTATTTTCTGGAAAGAAATTTATTCTGTTGATCTACACTTCAGATATAACATTGATTCAAATTCATTAGTTATTATTTTTACATCAGAATCTTTGAAGTTTGGGACTAATAAACTGGAACTTGAAAAGTTTTTAAAGTAAACTCCTATTAATGTGTAGATATGGATCCATAAAAAACATAACCAAGAATTTTATACACTTTATTAAAAGATCAAAAAATAAACAATAACAATATAGAAGTAACATACTAAAATGAGTAGCATTATGCACATTTCTAAAGCACGTACAAGCACTACAGCAATATAATGTGGCAAAAAGAAACATAAATTCAAAGCGTACACCCTGTTGGTAGCAGTTGAGGGAATGAACTATCCTGTTATGGAACTGAAATACTGCATTAACCTACGCCTGTCTGGATCCAATGATATTTTAATTTCTTACAATTCCACAGGGCTAAGTGTAATCATTTGTATATATTTTCTAAACTATTCCATTAAATTGATATCTAATGTTTCCCTTACATTGTTTTACCAGAAATGCCTATGAAAAGAAGAATGTGCTTCAAAGATCTACTTTACACAGTACAGTATAAATGTTTTTATATATTTAAATTAAAAATTGACAATTTAGGAGAACATTCTCTCTTTGATTTTAGTGATTGCCTAAAATACAATTCTCTATTTATAAAAAAAAATAGTGATCTTTTGTCAGGTGATGTAATAAAGGGTGAGGAGTCGGTTCATTTTCATGATCTAAAAAAAAAAAATTAAAACAAAGCTAATTGGAAAGAAAAAAAAAATCCCATAATCCAATCTAAGAATGGTCTTATCATCCCCTCATCTGCTAGGATACAAAAGCCATGGCAACAAAATCATTTGGCTTCCACCACTATCAAATAGCATCTGTGTACAGTAATAAAGAACTGGAACCTTGTAATTCGGTGTCAGGTAATTCTCTCTGTTGTGTGTTTGGAAAAATAACTTCATTTTATTTAACAGTTGTGTTATTTTGCATGTTTAAATATCTCCTTTGAGAGGCATATAGAGTTATTTTTGATGATAGAGGATGTCAGTAAAGATCACTAGCAAAGATTTTAGCAGTGTTGTCATGATCATGCTCATACCCCGACAAAGTTTGACCAGCTATGATTCATTTCACATAGTGCAAAATATTTTTTCTCTCATAATCCTAGAAATGAGAAAGAACTTGATTATAGAAACTGATGATGGCAAAGGGAAGCCATTATCGTGTGGTGGCTTGAACTAGCTGATTATTTTGTATTAAAATCTAGGTTATTACATAACACCATGGAGAGAAGCAACATCTGATTTTTCCTCATTTTAAAGACCCTGGGGCTGTTCCAATTCAGCAAACCACCACTTGCACAGCACTGTGGTGCAGAGTGGGCAGGCTGGGCACAACTGGCATTGCCAGGGGTTGGGAATGCTGGCCAAGGAACAGCTCTTGTGCTTGGCAGCAGCAGCTCAGCCCCCAGCCCTGGGGCATCCAGCAAAGGCTGACAGTCGCATCGGATGCCACTTCCCACCAGTTCTGCTCTGGGGGACTTGCCCCTCACTGCTCGAGTCAGGACCAGGCTCATGGCAAAACCAGTTACTTTTCTGAAGCAAAACTGGGGCTTGGGTTTTGCAGAAAAAAAAAAAAGAACGTAAAAAAAATCCAACAAAAACCAAAACTTGTTCCAATCAAAAATAAATGGGTCAACACAGGCACTTCAGCTGCTCCAAAATCCCCCAGCACTGCAGAGTCCCAGCAGTACCAACACAAACAGGAGCAAGAGGCTGCTCACTGAGGACCCACAGCTTTGCTCTCCTTTGGTGGCAACTCAAAGGGGCTTGTTAGTCCCAGCCTGGAGCACCCAACTGGCCACACTGCCACCAGCCTCCACCTCCTTGTCCCAGCAGCACTACCTTGTGCCTCTCAAATCACACCATGGCTGTCACACAGCAGAAAGAACTGGTCCCAGACAATCCCAACCCATCCCTGCCCATCTATGGTTCACCAGCTCCTTCCGTTTTGTTACCTTGCCCCAAAAGGTTAAAAAAAAATAAAAATCAAGAAGTTGTGACATTTCAAATTCACTCTGAGATTTAAAACACTCACCACAATGACAGTCACCTCCCACAGATAAACACTTCAAGACAGAAATAGGATTAGGTGCTAGGAAAAATGTGTGTGTGCTGCCACGGACCTACCAGTCCTAATAGGATTCACCGAGAACACAACCTATCAGAAACATGACCTAGGGTGTGTTTGAAAATGTAGGCTGATTAAAAAAAGTAATTTGAATCTTTGCTAGTGACCTTACTAATTAATTCCACACCGTTTCCCATTCTCTGTGCTGCAGGTTGGAGCTGACCTGTTATCAGTCTGCTGTATAATAAGCTATGGCAAACTACAAAGCTTTTACAACAGCAAAGCAACATCATGCTTTCAGATAAGTTTTATAGCAAAAAACTCCTCCTTTTCAAAGCCTTAGTAATACCTATCTCTTTTACAAACTTTTCCTGTATTATTACAGACTTTTTATATTCAAAATAAGTTCCAAGGATTTCTTTCGTGGACTATGTACATAAGTGCAAAAAAGGTGTGTCTCACACATTCGTACACTAACTGAATCAGTTTAACTGCAGCATATTTGTATCTTCAACACTGTTACGGGGTCATTCCACAATATTTTTTTTCTTATGTACAGTTTTTGCTAATATAAATTAGTATTAAAATAGTTATATGCTTAATTATTTAGCCCTGATCGTAACGTAATCGTGTGAGTGTTCAATTCCTGGAGAAAAGAAAATTGCAGGCAAAGCTACAGTACTGAAACTGATTAATTCTGAATTGCCACCGTGTGAATGGATGTGAAATGAAAGCAAGACCGGTCACTACGCTGTAAATACAGGCTGCTGTGTTTCCCAAGTGAAAATACTGTGGAATAACCCTTGCCACACAACAATTTCTACAAGCTATAAAACCTGACTCTAAATCCATGTGTTGTAAACTTCTTGACTGAAAAAGTGACCTTAAAGACACAAATTCAGCGTTCACATGGGACTTTGGGATTTTAAAAATATTCAATCATATCTTTATCTGACAGTATCGAACTGTACCTTTAACAAGCTCATACTGTTACACATCACTTTTAATTTACATGTGAAAATTTCACAAATAATGTATACAAAGGTAGCCATGTTGTAGTTTTGTTGCCATAGCAACAACAACTTAATATAATTAGTTAACAATGAATCTATCATTGTAGGAGTTACATACAAAGTTAATTTTGTTCTTAAACTGTAAACTATACAAACTAGTTATGGACTGTATTCTATACCTTACCATGCTTCAGTGTTGGTTTAGAATATAACTAAATGGGCTGAATACATGTATTAAAAATTTTAAACTTTCTCTAACTCTCCTTCAAAATTAAATTCATTAGTTACTAAAGATATCAAAAAAAGCAATAATGAAAACCTTAAAAACTAATGGTAGAGAAATGAAAATATATGACATGAATTAATGCGTTGTAGCCTAGTAACAATGAGTTGTAGCTCTATTTACATTTGGATTAGGCTATCAACTATTTTTTTTTAAAGTTATTACAGTCTTTAACATACAGTATATACTCTAAGGCCTTCAACAGGCACATGGTAAAATCAGGTCAATATCAAACTAAATCCATTCAACAGGAATGGGAAATTAGATTTTCCTCATAAATTTCACCTTTTTCAATTTTCATGTCTGTGAAATGTACAAGGGATAAACAAAACGAGGACTCCAGTTTCTCAATCCTTGTGTACCCGGCGTGTCCTAGAGCTACTCCTACCGCGCCAGTGCCAGCCCCAGCCGGGCCAGGGGACGTCACCGTGTCCTGCTCCGGCCACCTGTGCCACCGAGGTGCCCCCGGCTGTGGTGCCAGCCCCGGGCCGCGGGAGAAGCGCGTCGGGAACCGGCGCGGGCTGCCCGGGGAGGTAACGGCTTCTAGAACGTTGCGATGCAAAAATACACAGTCAAAAATCATCAGCTAAAAATTTCCAACTAAAAAACACGGCTGATTGTGAAATCATGTTCCAAATTACTAAAAACACTGTATTTAACAAAAATAATCTTAATAGTTTTATGAATCCATTTTATTTTAAATCCCTCTTTTATTGTCTGCTTATGTTACAGTTTAGTAGTAGTACTCTTTATTGAAACTACTAACAACCTTTTTTCGTGAAAATGATCAATCTCAGCTTTCATTTTCCCTCTGCATGACCCGTTTTATCCAAGTTTCAGCATTTCTTGCATATTGTTTGCATAAGGCTGAGAGAAATGGACAAAGAGAAATAACTTTGGATAAATAAAAAATATAGGTTCATGGAAAGTGGGAAGCTTATAAAAATGTCACTAAAATTATATTGATTTAAACAAACTTACATACATCTCTTGTCAAATAAAGGATGATATTCATGCTTTTATGACATTTGTTTAGAGTCACTAACTAGCTCGGTGACTTTGTAATAGTCTATTTAGGAAATTTATAGTCTGGCGACTGGTTTTTTTTTCTTTTCTTTCTTGAACAAAGAAAATTAGAGCAAGTCATTGCACAACTAGTTTAAATAGTGCTACCTCAAAATGGCATTTTTGCCGAGATTGTTTTGAATTTGGTGAAGTTTAGTGCTTCAAGCTTTTCTTTCCTTAAACTCATTTACAAATTAACTCTAAATTTGCCAGCAATATAAAAACTGTTGTGGCACCTAATATAACTACCCTGAACATCCCTCATTGGACCTCTTTAATAAAAAATAATCCTTAAACGCCTTTTTTTTTCAGTGCTTTAAATGTGACATGAAAACAGCTGTATTCTAGGTTTACATTCTATGCACATCTATGCCAGATGTTTAAGTCGATAAATAAAATAGGAGGTTACATCAAAGTTTCAAGATATACAAAAATCCATTTAGCACTGAAAAAATTTCAACCTCCTTGAACTCATAAAGCCATACAAGCTTGAATGCATCCTTTCTGGCTTAAGAAGATCAGCTCTGTTCTTTGTTGAGGCACTGGCACAGGTTGTGCAAAACCCATTTTTGATACACAAATAATTTCAAACAGGAAGTACTCAAATCCACTTTTTCCACTAACAATGTTATGGTTTCGGGAAACAGAAACACAGTGGTGAAAAGAACAGGTATGTGGTCACCAATACAAATGAGAGTCACTGATTTCACCCCTCTGCTTGTGAGCACAGATGGCTGGGGAACATCCACGGACACAAGCGACTATCAAAACTCAGGGTCCATAAAGGAGGTTTGGGGGGTATGTTTTTATCCCCTTTCTATCAGGGTTTGGTTCAAAGTCTGCTGAATTGAACAAAAAGATTCCTCAAAGCTTTCTTGAGCTGGGCTCCTCAAATTTTCGTGCTATGAGTGAGTCTCCATGGGCAGATGGTCAGAGCCTGCCCTGGGCTCACAGGCTGTGCCCTGGGTGTGCCACCATCACTCGTGGCCCATGGAGATACACATCCAGCAAACTGTCTGTGCTCATACTGCAGGAGGGGGAACATGGAATATCAAACCAAGGCCAAGGAACTGGGAAAAGAGAAGAAAATCTGGTGTCTGAATTTGGCACTCTACAGGACCACTCTGAGCTCGGGGTGGTCACCCCTCCAGACACTGTGAGCTGGCCTCTTGCTTGATTCTCTTTCTCCCTGTATGGAGTTTGTGAATTTACAGCAGCAAATCCACCTCTTCCATAATGCCAATGATACTGTAGAGCTATAATAGGGATGAATTTGGCAGTATCCTCAACCAAAATGCATTTCTGCAGCCAGATTGTTCAGCAACGCAGCATAACGACAGGCGGGGCTGTCCAGGGTGCACGGGCTGAAATGGTTTTATTCGTGCGTATGAAAAGGAGGTATTGAGAACTAGCCCTTGTTGTGCAACAAACATTGCTCTTGATCAAGTAGAAGGTGCCAAAATAAATCCACTTGGTCAGTGGCACCTTCTACAGGAACTCCATTAAGACAAATGTTTATCTTCAGCAGAAAGCTTATGCTGAGCTTTTTGCTGCTTTGTTACTGCTGTGTTTGCTTTAAAGGGCCAGAGATCACAGGGATGGGGGAAATAATCACCCACTTATGGAAAATGGTGATTAAATAAATGGGGCATGCTGACAAAATTTCAACAAGAGACACATATAAGATTTCAGGCCAAAATGTTTCAGCATGCTTGGTGGAGACAAGTCCCAGGGCTCGGTGCTGCCCAGCCTGGGCTGAGCCACGGCCCCGGGCCCTCCCCAGCCACGGCTGGCACCTGCTCCTCTCCAATGCAATGAGCTTTTGCCCAACTGAAGCTGTCTCACTCCACCACCATTTTTTTGTTGTTTGTTTTGACTGCACCACGAGAACAGCGAGAGAGATTGTGCGCCGTTTGCAGCTGAGAATGCACTTCAATGGACAACAGAGCTGCAGAAATCCCTTGATGCTTACCCCTGTCTGAGCAAATTGTTCCTGTCCCCTTACTGAGCCTGGGCTTTTGTGTTTGTTTTTTTCCCCCAAAAGTTTCCAGAATCAGCTCATTGTATTGAAAGAAGAACCCTGAACTGGACTAAAATGATAGCTGTCTTTTCACATCACTTGTACTAAAAATTTGGAGACTATCTGAAGGCAAGTTTTAAATGATAAAAGGAGCATTTAACATAAGCAACTTTAGCTGACATTAACAGCAAAATCCAGCAAAGGGCAGAACATTCTGTGTCGTGTTTTTCAAGCACATAATTCCTGTTTCCCACAATAACATTTTTAGTAAAAAACAAACAAAACCCCATAAAACCTACAGTATATGAAAACTTAAGACATAACAATAATGAAAAAATGGTATTGAGTATACTTGATAATGATGTACACTTTAAAACAAATCAATAGACTATGATGTAAACAAAACAGTAAGATAACACTTTAAAAACAAGACAAACATTTATCCATCGATAGTATACAGTAAACCAACAGTCCGCTGTGCAGATGCACTTATCATGATGGTAGTCATAAAATGATTAAGTGTGTTAAAGTAATGTGTTATAAAAGTCTATTATAATTTCCTACTTGTATATCTCATATAACAGAGCGCTGTTTGTTAATTGTTTCTATAGTGCTTTTTTTTTCTTTTTTTTTTTTGACATTCCCATTGATCAGTTTTTGGTTAACATGTAGGCTGCAACAGGCTTACTGTAGAGGTGGTAGAGAATGATAGAAGAGGGGAATATATACAGAAAGGCCATGCGCAGCTTCCCACCAAGAAGTCCTGGTGCTCCATAATTTCACTGTTCAGAATTTCAACATGGTCTGCTGCAGGGGAAAGAAAAAAACAACAAAGAAATAGTGAGAAGTTAATACATCTATATTTTAGAAGTCATTCTAATACATTTACATCCTCAATGTGTTGCCCAAGAAGTTGTCATTAGTGTGTTGCAGACAGACATTTTATTCCATTAATTTTCTGATGTAGGGAGAAATTGCCAATAACACACTTGGCATCCTCTTAAATCTGCACTTTTGACTCCCTCTTTCACACAATGACAGGGCAAATAGTGAAAGAGGGAGGTGAACAAATAATAGTCTTGATTTTTGGATGGGATGCCAAGTAGAGGGTGGCTAAGGAGAGGGCCAAAGGAATCTCTGATCTGTGTTAGCTCTTGTTTCCTTTAGACAGTCACGTTAAATCTGATCCTAAGGATTTAGGCTACTGAGCCCAGAGATAAAACACTGATACAGAAACCCTGTGCTCAGGGGACCCTCTTCTGGGAGCAAATTGCCTCTTTGTGATGTACTCATGAAAAACCTCCACTGAAGGACCCAACAACTTATTTCCTGCAGAGCTAGACCAATCAGCCTGGCTACCAGGACTACTTCAACCATGGAGGAAAAGAAAAACATCTGTCAGAGCAGTGAGGGTTTCAGTTACCAAAGTCCCACTGAGGGAAAGTCTCCTGAAAAAATGCTGAAAACATTCAAGATGAAGCTCTTCCAATCAAATGATCTCCTTATTAGGTACAAGAGGCTCGTTTACACATGTTATGGAAATGGCTTAACATGTCATGTCTGTCTGCCATTTGGAACAGCAGTACAGTCTAAACTGAACATTTTCACTAATGTGGATAAGCTTGGTGTCACCCCTCATGAACAGGGTCCACAGCCACAGTTAGCAGGTCATGTATACATATGGTATTTAATTAAGTTCAGCAGAGATAAGGGCCACCACTGAGAAAGTAGTTTCTGTTGATTGCTAATAGATATCATTACTGAATTGCTTGCCAAATTAATTTCCAGTATTTAAGGACTTGCCTGTAATATGTGACCTAAGGAAGAAATGGGTTTGCATATCTGCATATACTAAATGGCTGCTTTGAGAAAGACCTCTTGTTGAATTGGCTGAACTTTCTTGAGGTAAAAAAAAACACAGTCAAGAACTGAAACTACCCAGAGATTTTAGCTCATGAACATCAGCTGAAATTCACAAAGAAAAGCAATGGAAAAATGACACTGCTGCTATGGCCGTGAAATAGTACTCTGTAACTCCAAGGACAAATTCCTCCATCATTCCCCTCAGAGAAAACTATCATCTCAGGGAAGCCCAGGATCTGCAGGTGGGGTGAAGACTATGTTGCTTATGACATTCATTCTGGTCTCCAACCCACCATGAGCCAGGCCCTCTCTGCAGCTGACCAGCAGAGAGTTCTGCCCAGACTGAGCCAGCCTTGCAGATGCACAGCAGCTGCTGCTGACCCAATCCTGCTTACCCCAGGAAAGAAAATATGTCACTAACAGCAAAAGAGAAGTTACACCTTTTCAGCGGACTCATTACCAGAGCAGTCTCTGCCATCAACACTGCAAATCCCTGACGCATCTGCAGGCAGCTGGGAGCTGTGCAGAGCAAGAGCAGCCTGTAAACAGAGCCATGGGACTGGGGGATGCACAGGGAGGCTGTGACCACCACAACACAGGTACCTGAGACACAGGAAACTCGTTATAAACCACAGGGCTGGTCTGTGTCTGTGCTGCAGCTGCTGAATTCCTATTGAGTCAGCAGAGCATGAAGCCAATGGGGTCCCATGGGCTCAGTCCCTCTGCCTGAGCCAGCCCTGTGTTTAGGGATGCAGTGCCCATGTACAAATCAATTCACCATAAAGAGAAATACCAAAAAGGAACTTACTGTTCTATCGGGAACTTCTACATCTGTGAAACAAACATGCTGCTACTCAGTTCATCTACTGATAACTGGGATATCTACAGCAAAAAAAACAAAGAACACAACACATTAAAACATTGCCTTGAGATCAGGCTGTTCATTCTGTCTTCAGCATCAGATTAATATGTACATCAGTGTCTTATAAAACAGGATCCACTCCCAAGCCTTTATTTTGCTACACATTAAATACAATGTAGCTGCACCACTACTGATGCCTTGTGGAGTAGCTGGTGATTGTACTGGGATTTTGACTCCATAGACTACAAGTAAAACAGAAATGCCCTGAAACTATCTGGCTCAAACAGGACTCACACAGCCACAGAGCAACGCTGCACAGCAATTTCTGCTTTCCTCTCATGACCAATACAAGTCTGAGTAAGACCTGCTCTACCTGAAAATAACAACAAAGCACAGAAAAAGACTGGCAATTCCTATTGCAAGCAGTAAAACACTGCCTAGGACTTATGCAGGCAAAATTCCTACTGAAATCCTCATGACCTCACACCAGCAAAAGCCTAGAGGATGCCCCCAGAGATATTACTGGTATTCAGCATGGATAACAGCCTCCTACAGAGCAAACTGACACCCTCATTCCTTTGCAATAGCTCTAAACCTGAGAGCATGACAAATAAAAACGCTAAAATTAGTCCTGGGGGAAATATTTTTTGAAAAGTGTTTGAAATGTCTCTGGTCTAACCGGGAGAAGTTGTGTCACACCAAATTATCAGGACGCATCACTAGGACAGGTTGTGCATATACAGTTCAGGACTGGTGCAGAAGCAGCCATCACACTCAGTATCTTCAGAGGAAAGTTCTGGAGAGAATTATGGCTTGGCACACATGCATGGAATCCTGTACACTTATGGCAGTGCTACAATGGCACGTACTGCACATCCAGAGTCCTCTCTGTAGGGATGGGTGACATGCTATTGGCATAAAAAAAACTGTACACTTCACAGTCTCACCACCGATTTTTGCTTTTTGGTTGTTTGGGGATTTTTTGGTAGTTTTCAGAGCCCAATTTTGTGGTGGTGGGGGGAAGCCACTTTATATTTCCACTTCCACTTTCCAGTCCAGAGAGAACAAGCCAAAATACCATAGGGAAGGATGCTCAGGGTGGTATTTCTGCTTGAGACTGAAAGCAGAAGCGCTGCAGGGGTTGCGTGACTCTACGCTCGGCAGATTCACCGCCCGTTGTTTTTGAGGAGCCGGGGAAGGTGTGGTTTTGGAGGAGAGCCTGCGGCCCTGCCAATCGCCCATCCCTACGCTCCGGCCGGGCAGGCAGGAGCGGCCCCTCTCCATCCCCGGCCTCACGCTCGCACACACGCACACGCTGCATCTGTGGGACCAGCCCTCGCCCGGTCCTCAAGATCTGAACACGTGAAAGAAAGCCATTGAAAGGGCCAAACCTGATTGGCGGTAGCTGTTGCAGCGAAGGGGACGCTGGTGGCAGGAGTTGTTGCTGCAGACACAGTGGTGGGCGTAGCACCGTGCATCATGGGCACTTTCGGAAGGGAACCATGGAAGCGACATACAGGAGGGTGGAGCGTATATATATTTTGTTTGTTTGGTTGGTTTTATGTAACCATGGCAACATGTGGTGGATTTGGGGGCGTGGCAGGAATCACAGCAACAAGCCATGTGACATCGTCATGAAGGACACATCGGGGCGCAGCATGCAATCACAGTGCAAAGCAAGACAGCGTTGGGAAAAAAAATAAACAAGAGAGAAGGGGAAAAGCCAATTACAATTATAATTAAGGAAAAAACCAAAACATTCTCAACACTTAGTACATTTATAAGCAGAACAATGATGTATTAGACTCCGAGGGCCAAATTTCCAAAGGGGGGAGAGGATGGGTGTGCTAGCAAAAGCCCACGTCAGCTCGCACCCGTGGGGAGTTAGACACAGCCAGTGCACGTTCCTTTGGGTGGGGACATTTTGGCAAGCGCACCCTCCCGCCCGCCTGGGAAAGCTTGTCCCCTTCCCTCCCCACCCCGTCCCCGCCAGCAACCAGAGGTACATGATGCACTTTGCAGCGGCTGCCGCAGCCCTTCCACCAGGTTTTCTCGCCTCTCTCTAGCAGGGACAATGTTTTGGCACGGGACAGAGCTGGAGGCACGGCAAACGAGCGGCTGGCAGACTGAGCTCTCTGTACAAATTCAGCATGCTCCCTTTCCACCCTAATTCTATAGGATTTGGCAAAACTCCCCTCTTGCAGGGTGGGGGGATGGAGAGGGGAAGGGACAGAGAGGGGAAAAATACACAAATGCATCTGAACAGCTACAATTTGCAGGAAGAGCATCCGAAAGGACAACATGGCAGCAGGGAGCTTGGCAGCCTCCTGAAGCTGCACGTCCCGCAGAGCACAGTGCTGGAAGGGATGCTCTGGTGCACACACGGGCATCCCCCAAACCCAAGGGGGACTTGTGGGGTCGAGGAGCCCCCTGGAAGGCCCAGCCATCCCCACAAACATGCGGTGGGGAAGCAGACTTGCCTTCCCCTCCACCCCAGCAACCACGGCCAGCCCCAGCAGGGAAGGAGCGTGTGCCTGTGGCTGGGAACACTCCGGCCACGAGATGTTGGAACGTGTGGGTTGGGGTTTCCTACAGGCAGAGGTGCATTTGAGGGACTCAGCTCCCTGTCATGCAAGCAATGTGTCCTCCCTGTACTACAGGGATAGGCAGGTTCAAGAGCAGAGTGTTTAAGCCATTCATGCCAGAGCTTCCAGGCCTGCTCTTGGAAAGCTTTGCATCCCCCCAGGGCTCCTGCCTCTCTCCCTCTGGCTAAAGCAGGCACACACCTGGATGCTGGTAGTCTTGCATAACCTTGGCTAGAGGATGAAAGCTCAGCTTTCACCTGCCCTGCTGTGCCCAGCAGCTGTAGACAAGAGGAGAAGGTCCTCAAAGGCCTGCAGAGGTTTCATCAAGACCCAGATGCTGAGCCTGAACAGAGTGGATCCCTGCAGCACTAATGAGCACATACTCACTGCCTCCCTTTATCCCACGTGCACTTGCAGTGGTACCTCCCTATGATCTCCTGTATCTGCACACCTAACACTGTTCTACAGAGATGACTCTCCAGCCAGTCCACGGTCCAAACCCTGCTTCTCTTGCTTTACAAGCAGCACCCTGCTCTGGCAGAGGGGTTGACCCCAGATGTGCTCCTCCTGAGCACCTTGTTAAACCAGTCTCCTAAAATATCCTCAGAAGGACAACTAAAAATCCAAACTTAAGTCCGCCTGTTGCTTGATACAAAATAAAACAAAAATAAGCCAACAGGATCCTCCCACTTCTATTTCCTTGTGTCAGATGACTTAAATGGGTTGTAAAGACATTTAAGTGACAGATTCTTGTCTTTAAAGCAGAACTAAATAGGGGTGGGAACACATCACCTTGGATTCTCTTATTGTAAGTCACATGAAACACTGCACAGAAATTAAAAGGGATACAACCATTTAAGCCTCAAAGAAGACAGCAGATAGACAGTCACACCACTCAGCCACCCAGGTTCTCACTGATGCATACTAACTTGCAGTCTCTTTCAGATTAGGAAAAGTTGAGAAGTTTGTGTAGAAAAACCTACCAACGCTTGCAGTGGGTGTCATGCACAGAACTGACCCTGCACACCATGCATTGAAGCGTGGAAAGATGAACAAAAGGGATATTTCATTAGTGAAGCTTCAGTGTTAGATATCACTTTAACTAAAAAGCAGGTATTTTCTTTGCAGCATTCAGTATTTAAGCACATGCAACCAGATTCTGCATATTGGTACATCAATAGTTTAAACTCAGTTTAAAGAGATCATAGCAAACCAAATTAATTCTTTAATTCTTGGATAGTGGAGAAAAAACTCCTCCCACCTTGGTATTAAATGATATGATTGATCCCAGAAATCAGGGTTGTTTGGGATTTTTTGGGTATTGGGTATGCTGATTTCTTTCTGATCGTGTCAACAGAAAACAAATTGCCCTTAGAAGAATGTCACACTCATGTTAAAATTGACTTTCCAAAAGCAATTTACTCCCGCGACCAGGGACCGTGATTCAAAGTCTCTAGTTTAAGCTGAAAGAGGCATTTATTTTTCTGGACTCGAAAAAATTGCAGTGGTGATGCCATTTTCAAGAGACAGCCCGACTCCCCCCTGCCATGGCAACCCATGATGCTGATCTCTCAACAACTGAACAGGAGATACTAAGAAAAGCAACAGCTCCCTTCCCTCCCCACAGCGAGAGCTGCGACATGCCATCTCTCTGCTTTGCCTTCCTGAGCACTGCCAAGGCTGAGCCCAGAGCTGGAGCCTGATGTGTAACATAAATTCATCACAGACCTGTCCTCTGACTGGAAATTTGCTGCTCTGCCCAGCATTAATGTCTTCAGACAGAGCAGGTGCCAGTAAGCAGCCCTGTTATGGATCAGCCCTGTGTGTAATTTCATTGCCGTGAGCCCGGTACCAGCGCAGCGAGGGCTGGGCACAGCTGATCTATGGTGCTCCATGAGAAATGCCTGTCCTTATGTCAACTTTGGCAACTGTGACCTTGAGGAGGAGCAGTGTGTAGCCAGCTGGGGACTTGGCATTCCCCAAGGTGTCCATTTTTCCTGAAGAAGTATTTCACTTGGCACCTTCCAGAGCTGTGGGAAGGTCAGCTCAGCCCAGCCTTTCCAAGGTTTTGCAGAGCACAAGGTAAAAGGCTACTACTCCATCTCTGCATGAGATTCTGCTTCCCTGGAAAAACATCTTGGTAGCTGCTGAGTTCTGAGTGTTTCCAAGGGCTCTCATAACAGAAAGGCCACACAAGGACAGGGTTTAGGTCCCTGCCCCCTGGACCTACACTCCACTTTGCTCTCAGGACCAGATTGTCTCTAAAGCTTTTCCCCTGACTCCAAAGAACAACAGTGCCAAGGTGCAAGTCTACTGTGTGTTCACCTCCAGGGGTCAGCCCAGAGAAACACTCTGTGTATTTTTTAAAGTATTATCTGACAAGTAAATACAGCATTAAACATTAAAAACACAGGGCATTAATTTTCCTATAATACTCTGAATGATAATAATGATACTAAAATATGAGCTATCTGGAATATTCCTAATTCAGCCACTTATAATACTTTCCACTCCAAGCAGGTTTTGTTTTCCATTTGGCTGCAGTTAATTGGCCAGTCAGAAGACAGTCACATCTGCCATATTAATATTTCCAGTTCTATAAGAATTACTGAACTGCATCTTTCAATTTAACTCTGAGACCTTAAAGGTACAATAAAAGCTGGGAGTTAAATTGCTTTTAAAAAGCTTAGGGTATTGTACTGGTCAAAAGACAAGGAAGAGGGAAATATATGCCTTTAAAGAGGATTATATAATTTGTATTTACTAAAGACTAACCATTCCCTCTGTAAACATCACAGCTGCTGCAATATGTAGGTCAGTGAGATACAAGCTCAGGGAGGTGCCTACAGCCTCAAAAGAGCTGCCATAGACGTCTATAGACATTTTAACATGAGTCCAAAAGAGCACTACACAAGAGTCAAAGAATTAATTTGGGATTAACCAGTTGAACCATAAGGAGGAAAAACAGAAAGTATGAATTCAAGAAACATGCAGACATTTTTCTTAGTTTGACTGCTTAAAAAAAACCCCAAACCACACAAAAAGGGCTAAGAAGGATCTTTACATGTGAAAAGCTCTACATTGTAGTAGGTGAAGGGAAAAAAGTCAAACAACAGATGTTAATTTTTCATCCATTTTTAACATGAAACTACACACCAATATTCTTTTGCTAAAGACTCTTACAAAACTGCTCATTAGCTGAACACCAAGGTCATAAAATAAACAACCATGATGATGGGAAAGCAAGGAGACACTTACCTGTAGGGATGAATGTAGGCTGTTGCAACTGCATGTTGGCTAGAGCCTGTTGGTAGTGGAAAACGCTTGGGTTAAAGACTGTGGTGGCACCATTGTTTTTTTCAAGTGCTGGCCTCTTTGGTAAAGGTTGAAGTGCACCAGGCGGCAGGGCCTGTGGATAAGGGAGTCATTAAAGACAAGTGGAGTAAATAAAGGGGCCCAGATCTGTAGGTCAAGCATGCAATAAATAACAGGGGGTCTTGGCTGCAAATCACCTGCAACTCTATCAACTTAGCCAGACAGGAAAGAGAAGAGCAGCTAAGTCACACTACAAGTAGGAGGTGAAACAACAGCTTCACTAGGTGAGCAGTTAGTAAATGCACCAGGAGGAGGGGCAGA
>NW_005054569.1:557110-560127 GCF_000277835.1 Geospiza fortis | reverse complement strand
ACTTGGGTACAGAGGGAGAAAAAAGCACTGGGAAAAGGAAGGGGAGAGGTGATCACCTGGACAGGATGCTACAAAGAGCAGTTGCAGGCAACAAGCATTAAAAACCCCAAAACAAACAGGAAAAATATAGTAGATGACTATTTAAAACCCAAGAAGATTAGCATAAGCAACAAATGCCATGGAAACAAAATGGATGCTTGCCTCTGGTTCAACACCTGCCTACATGTATGTGTGCATGTGTGGAAGCGTGTACACTGTGCAGCTAACCCATGTGTCCAGATGGTAAAGCTGTAGCTGTTGCCAATTACACACATAACTTTACATCCACAGTAAAATGCATTTCCACTTGTTAGTAGAGAGGCCGAGCAACATGGTCAAGACCAGGCCTGATTCTCCACCGCTCACACCAGAGGCACAGCCCACCACCAGCAGATTTGGACCAGATCCCACTTTAGAGAAGGTGGCCTACATCAGTCAAATTCTGCTCACTCATTATTAACAGTGGAAAAAGCCATTGACAAATCCCTTCTTTTCATTCTATCACACCACCGGGCTTCTTCCAGCCCGTCAAACCTGTTTCATGATCGGACTTGGTAAAAAGCATTAACCCAACTCAGGAACTTTTCTCAGTGAGTTACTCATCATTCATCCAAGCATGTCTCAACAGCAAAGTAGTATGTCAGGTTCTTAAGAGACAGGAATGTTTCTAATGATTTACAGCTTTTCATTGTACCCAAGTAAGAAACCACATTTTTTTCTCCACATTGTGATAGAAAAGGGTCCTTTTTAATTATGCCCCGCAGTCCTTTTGCACGTAACACTCCCATTGACGTCAATGAGATTTACGCACGTGGAAGTCATGCAGAATCAGGTCATTTCTGACTAGTTGTTAGTCTGTATCATGTAGCAAAGCAATGGCTGAAAAATAGGGTTATCACTCCTACTTTTATTTTAATAGGTCACAAATGAATGGTAGGTAATGGAGAAGGTTTGGCTAATGAAGGGTTAAAGCTACAAACACACAATACTCGGAAGGAAGGACACAAGTAAAGAGATTTTAAAGAGTTATGAAGTTCAACACACAACAGAATGTAAGTGAAAGCTTGCAACAGTTTGTTGCTATCTAGAAACAGGTTTCACTTTAATTTGCTATAGGAGACTGCTCATCTGAGAAATGTTAAGCAACATACTTCCAGGCAAAACATTACTCCATCCTATCTCTACTCACATGGTTGCTTTTGGGTGGTTTTAATATTAAAAAAGTAAATGAGAAGAAATTGCATTTGCAAAACTGCCCTCAGACATGCACACATCCTTTGCCTATGCTAGTGGGCATCCACTCTCAGCACTAGGATTTAATTTTCCCAGATTTCTTCTGGTTGCTACCAAAAGACAGCAGTCAAAGATGGGACAATATTCTCAGACACAGACATCAAAATTTTTTACTTAAGATCCATATTTTAGGATGATGTATAAGTTTTCATTTCTAGGTAAGCTTTCATTGGTATCTGTGTTAAATCTGCCTGTTATCTACAACTTGTCTATTTAATGATGGCTACATGAACGTTCCTCCAGGCATGGGACAGATCTGCAGCTTACACAGTCTGGAGTAGTTTCATGTACATCACAGAGGTTTCACAGCTTTAGAACAACTCAAGACCTTGCTACTTAAATTCAAGCTCCTTATGGTACCCAATTGCTAAATAACCCTTTCCAGACACTTCCAAAATCTGCCTCAGAAGAAGAATGTACTAATTATAGCAAAGCAACTGTGTCAGGCACATAATGGACTTTTGACTCCCTGCTTCTTGGCCAAAGGCTGTCACCACCCCAAACCCCACAATGGCAGCGCCAAGAGCAGAACAGCTGAAGGCTTTGAGACCTTGCTGTCTTGTCCTGGCACATCACAGGACAATTCCAAAGCCAGCAGTGCAGTCAGAGGGAGACACCAGCAGGCCCCAGGGATGTCAAGACACATCAGACTACCCCATCACCCTCCCTCCTAGCCTGCTACAGCCCCTTGGGAGCAAGGGAAAGAAAGAAACTATAGCAGCCTCTCTATTGCTCTCTCAACAGCAGACAAGGGGAGAAACACAAATAAATGCAACATTTCCAGAGTGTTGTAAAGAAACAGGCACTCTGCAGCAGCTCCTGTGCCACCTGATGTCCAGCTCTCACATGGGCTCTGCGGGCAGGGGAGCTAGGAACCCATCCTGATCTGCTTCTGGTTTGATCCAGCCCTGTGGGTCACCCCTCCACCCCAGCAGCTGCAGGAGTGTTCCCACAGGATACACGAAGATGTATTGGCTCCTCCTGTTGCCAACTGATCTTATTTTAGATGCCAAGGTGTAGGAGGGCCCAAGGAGACAGAATGATCTGGCTTCAGCCCTTTTCCAGCCTGTGTGCTGAGGTAAGAGCCTCAGGACCATGCTCACTGAAAGGTCCATCTATAATGCCTTGAAGAGGCATCTAAAATTGCACATGATGAAGCTGGGCCCCTACAGCTCCTGCACGGGAAGCTGGCAGGGACATAGGATAAAACAAACGTGTCTCATTTGACATGGGCTACAATTTTTGTATCACTCAGGACCTGCAGGAATTGTAGCAGCTCGAGGAGATACAACATTTCATTCTTGCACCATGTCCTGGTTCTGAAGGAATCCTACAAGCAGAATATACAAAAGGCAACAGAGACTCCGAGCGACCAAATTCTGTAGCCTGTGTCACACTCCAGCAGAGGAATTAGACTAAACCCTCCTAGTAAAGAACTTGATGAGTTTACCTCATCCAGCTGCTTGTGCTTTCCCTCTGGACAAGCTCTGACCACCACAACTACAGCAGCAGCTCTTGGACAATAATTTTTTCTGACATTATTTTTTCCCTGTGTGTTTGTGTGCACACATGGGTACGCAACCTTTGCAACAGGATCTGGCCATCTGCACCGGTGAAAGGGTTAATTCAGTTTAGAATCCATGTGATAGTCCTGCATTGATCCAAACTAACAATTTCCACTAATT
>NW_005054569.1:546916-557074 GCF_000277835.1 Geospiza fortis | reverse complement strand
TGAGAATCTGAACAAAGAGACTTGTGCCACTGCTCTGCATGGCATGGAAAGCAATTCTTCAGCAAGACTGACAGACAAAAACACACTTCATCCTAAAGTCAGAATTTCCCACGTGCTGGTTAACAAACCTCTCGTTATTTTTTACAAGACTCGAACTGGATTAAATCTTTGCAACAAACAATTTAATTGCACCTCAAACTTCCCCTCAGATCTCTATCTCCTGGGACCAGATCACACTTTTACCCTTCTGCACTCAGCAAGGAGGGGCTGGGTCTGCTGCCAGGCATGACAAACAGAATTATCTGAGAGAGGGCAGAGGTAGCACCCGTTCCCTGGCAAGCAGCAGAAGCCAAGTGAGCAGTTTCCTTGGAAGACCAAACATGCTCTTATCACCCATGAAGGGTTCAGAGGCGGTGACATATCCTAACGAGTGGCTGCCAACCTTTGATGGGTCAGAGCATGAGCACTCCTACAAGCAGCTTCTCTTGGAGGGTTTGTTCAGTGGGGGAGCAGTTATGGGCTCTCCCACTCTCTGCCAAACTGTGTCTCCTCAGAGTGGTGGCCCTTGGAGAGGGCAGCTGTGCAGGTCCTGCCTGTGCTGGCTCTGTGTCAGCCGTGAGCAGAGCGAGTAAGAGGCTGTGATGCCATTCACAGCATCATTCCACCACAGCTGCCAGAAGCTGGGCCCCAGCAAGGCTTCCTACTGTTGCTGCCTAAAACTCTGATAAGGAAGCCTCTTGACTACTTAAACCCAGAAATAAGTCTCTGAAGAGGAAAGGGAGCAGATCAGCTTCTCCTCCTTAGTTCTAGCAATGAGAAGCAACATCAGCTTGATGGTTTCACAGCTCCTATGTGTCCACTCTTCCCTCTCCCTGCTATAGCTGGGCAACAGGAGCTCTTTCTTTTAAAATGTATTGTATCCCTTATCCTTTGGGAAAACAGGGAGGCATTGTCTTCTATGGAGCCAGGACTGACAGCACTGTGAGTATGGCTTTTGCCTCACTATGAGCATCATAAAGCCAAGTAAAACATATTATTTGAGTCATAAAACAACCAAAGACAGCATATATGAGGACAGGCAGAAGCTCAGGGAGCAGATTCCATGCCTGAGACTGAAGCAAAACACATCCAGAGCAAGGTCCCTCAACAGACATTATCCCACTGGGGAATGGGGAATGAACCACAGACAGAGCCAGCTGAAGGGTCAGCCACCTCCCCAGGTTACCCAATGCATGAGCCAAGTCCCACACTGCACCTGCTTCAGTTCCTAGCACAGATCCCCAAGGATGCTGTTTAGCCCTCTTGCCCCTAAATCTCAGTTGTGCTCATTCACAGAATGCTCTTGTGCAGGGCAGTTACCAGCATGGCACTGCCAGGCAAGGCTGTGATGTTGCGAATACAAAGAAAAGTTACTGGATCTGTCCTGTAACCACGCAGTCCTCTGGCATTTAGAGCACACTGCAGACCTAATGAGCTAAATGCTTAAATTCTCCCTCAAACATTGCATCTTGTGACTCCAAAGCTGCCAGTGTTTGGAAAAACACTTCAAAAGCCAGAGCTGCCTCCCCCCGAGATTATTCACTGTCTCCAAAACACATCTAGGCTTCAGGAGGCAAAGCTCAGACGTTAATGGATGGTATGTGGGGCACAGGATTGGCATGTCTGAACGCACACTGAGCATTTCTGGCTGGGATGGGCAGTCTCCCCAGGCACTAACACCACAGACCAAGAGCAGAAGGCTTTCATGCAGATTAAGATGGTTACGTGCAAAGCGAGAAGGTGAAAGGTCCAAGTACCAGGTCAAAGGTTGCCTCGAGCGGTCGCTTCAGTGATCTGACAGCTGGCTGAGTCTTAATTAGCAGGCAGCGAGCACATGATGGACATGGGCCGGGGAGGGGGATCAAGCACAGTAACAAAAACAGCAAGCAGAGGTGTGTCAAGAGAGAGCAACAATTTGGGAAGGCGAAGAGAAAAAAAAAATTAAAAAGTGAATGCGTTATACAATATATTAAAAAGATGAGGCATGCACAACATGGGGTGGCTGGGTAATTACCTGGCCTAGTGGCAAGTCAGTTATTTTGCCTCGGTAAGTTTTAAAAGTAAAGAAATATCATCACAGGACACATGTTTTGGAGCTTTGTCACATCAGCTAGCACAGCAGGGCAGGAGTGCTCAGGGATCAGCACCTGCACAGGGACTGGGCTCCAGCCCTCATGCTGCAGCTACACACCATGCAGAGGCCAGCAGAGCACTCGTGGTGGGGGAAGGACCACTGGAAAAGGAGGGAGCTTCAAGCACATGCTTAAGTGCTGTCCTGAACTGGGGACAGAGCCTTACCCAGTTCGTCCAGTGCTGCACTGACTTCAGCCAAGCAGGAGTGAGTAAAGCTGCTACTTGTGCACATCAAGTAACTGCAGGATTGGGTCCCTCAGAAATGCTGAATTTAGATTTGAAGTCATTCTAAATCTGTATTAGAACGTAGACCCATAGCCTGGCATCTGTTTTCCCCTCCAAAAAAATGGAGCACCTTTCTTCCCTTTAATAAAGTCTTACACGTCAACAGGTACAGTAAATGCATCAAACCTTGAAAAGTCAATGAATAATGTAGGCTGTTTTGGTAGCAGGGGTGATGCAACAAGCCATCAATAAATATTTTAAAGGTTCTCGTTAACAGCATACAAATGGGGTTAATTACATTTTTAAGAGAAGCCAGCTGGATGAATAAAACATGCATTGGCTTTGGTTAAGTAGCAGTGTCCTAGATAATTAGTGAAAAAGTAAAGATTCAATTGTGAAGAATACAAGAGTTTCATTTCAGAAGGTTATTTTTCAACAGACCTGGACTCTTATTTCAACAACAATAAAAACAGTAAGAAAACTAATAAATAAACTCTGCAAGACAAATAAATACTGCAGTATAAATTAATTGTTCAAATTACATTCCAGGTAATATTGATGCTACAAGGAGGGCACTTGTTTAATTTCTACAACTGTCCTGGCTCTGCATTAAATTTCATAATGAATTAAAAGCAACCTCCTTTAATATCTTAAAAAAAAGAAAAAGGTATTTAGAAAAATTTTAGTGGCCTTAATTCTAAATCAAAGAGGAAGCAAGAGCCTTTTTAATATTAATTATAAAAATTTTAAAAAATCATAGAAGAGATGGAAGGGACCTCTAGAGATGAGGTAGACCAACACCCTGCTCAAAGCAGGGTCAACTACAGCACCTGGCTTGAGACTCCATTCAGGTTCAGATACAGCTTCTCAGTATCTACTAGGATGGAGAATCCTGTTGTAGTGCTAGATCTTTCTTTGGTAAATAAGTTTTTCCTTATGTTTAAATGGAATGTCCTGAATTTCAGTTTGTGCCCATTGCTTCTTATCTTTTCATTGGGCACCACAGGGAAGAGTTTCCCTTCACCTTCTTTACCTCCCACATCAGGAATTTATGCATATGGATAATATCCCCTGGGCCTCTTCTTCCCTCCCCAGCTCTCCCATCTCTGGAATTAACACGTCCCATTAAACCCAACTCAACAGAATGGCAAACATTTATACAAGCTAGGGGTCACCTGGTGAGACTTCCTTGACTCATGTTCAGATCTGTAGATATAAGTAGTCACAATTCAACTTAAAATGCAAGTGGGACCATCTCTACCAGGTCCAAAGCATCAAATAGGTCAGGAAGTCACCCTTGTTTTGTGTGTTGTAATTTCACTAAGTCTTGGCAAAGGTATTGGACACAAGTTTGCTAAGCTCAGGCAATTGACACCATCTGCTTTTTGCAGAGAACAGGCCAGGTTCTCCCTGAAAAGGATATATTGTGTATTGAGGAAGCTGAACTGACCCCTATGACTCAGCCAGGGAAGGTGTTGGGCGCTGCTGCACTTGCATTCATGTCACATCACAATGTCATGTCAGCAAATCACAGAGCTGGGCACCATGTCCCTACCTGGTGAGATGTTCTGATGTACTGTGCCACTGAGGGCTTCATGCTGTGGTGAGCACAGAGACAGGATGAAGAGATGGGATGCATCTTGCACATGCTCTCAGCTCTCTAGTCAGCCATTTACAAAGCTCTCTACTTTTCCACAAATGACACATATGACACGTGGAATCTCTTAGCAATGGAAATGCAGCTTGACAAGAGCTCTACTTACCATTGCAGCTGCAGCTGTCTGGTTCACCTGGTGTTGAGCTGCCTTGATTTTGGCTTGCAGGTGTGCAGGGGGATGAAAGTACTTGCATTTCTCCCTAGAGCATCGACCTTTGATGTAATCCATGCAAACTGTAACAGTATTTTCATTTGTGTCTATCATTGCAATATCTATAGGGTGAGCATAGCGGCAATCATTCTCACCACGTGTGCAATTTCCACGCTGAAACTCTCGACAAACCTTAAAAAAAAGTCACATTGTTGAGCAGAACATGAAGTTACTTTTCATTCAGTTTTTTCAACACAGAATTATCAGTTCAGTTGGCCACATTAAGCCATGTGTATATTCTAAATCCATGCTCATCTGGGGTAGCACATATATCAACACACACAGGGGCAACTAGTTCTACTCACAACTGCTTCAGGGGGTGAAAAGAATCACAACATTAATAAGGCAAATCACCAAATGCAAGCGAAGTACAGAATTTGTGCAGAATGGACAGTGACCCCAAAAAATCAATGTCATTTTGACAAAACTTTTGCAGCTCAGGATTCCTCCCCTGCCTCTAAAGCTTAAATGTTAACAACTCTGCCATTTGTGTCTCACCTGGATTATGTATTTGTTATGGAGCACACTCTTAGGCAAGACATTTAATTTTAAATGTTACATGCTACTGCTATTTGCAACAAGTACTTTTTCTTAAACATAAGGTGCCTCTTTCACATAAATAGTCTCCCTGCCCTTCACAATAAATCCCCGACCCTGGCATTACGTGACAGCACATTTGGTTACACAGCAATGTGTTTGAAAGTGCTGCCAAAATTACTAGTTGTACTAGGATCTCACAGATCCTCCTAAGTTACGACCACTGAAGCATCAGAGACAGACAAAAAGGTTTCACAAAAAATCTGCAAGGTTTCTTGTCTGAGGAACTGAGAGAGGTTGTTGAATAATACAGCAAGGGGCATAGCTCACGTACCAATGTGCAATCAGACTGAGTGTGGGGAAAGGTGAGACATCAGCAAGGCAAGATAAAGTACATAACACAGAACAATGTGTTTTGAAATTACACCCTTCTCTGCTATCTTCCTGTGTTATAATTTACACCTGCAGGGGCCTCTGAATTCAAGTCCTCAGCCCTTATCTCCTGCAGAGTCTCTGCTTCGGGTTTGAAAGACATTTACAACTCCTCCACTGTTAAGTCCCAGCATGTCCAGCCAACTGGGGAGGGAGAGATGTCTTTCCAACACCACACACTCTCCACTCCCATCAGTGTAATGCCTAAAGTTTTCTGTAAAAGCTCAATAAGCCCATCTCTAGAAAAGGGAAACATCTGTTATCGCCAAAACATCTCCCACCCAATGAAGTTTAAGAGCAGACCATCTACTTGGCTTTTTGGGGTTTTTTAAGCATGGCAGATTCACATACAAAAAACCAATCCTAACCCTGCTCTAATACCTACTGATACCAGAGGAGTGAGTTTTCCCAAATTTCCAAAGATTTGGGAAAAGGCCCCGCAAAAGCGTCTGCTCTGGTAGAGAGCAGCAGCCCTGTGCTAGGAAAGCTGCAAGTACTGTGCTGCATCAGGTCATTTTAGCAGAGAGCAACAGCTGGGAGCACATGTCCTGTTCATGCCTGTCAGCAGTATTGTATCAGATGTCCAAATACCTCCAGTTTATCCGTACGCATCAGTTTCTGCCCAGCAGAGCCTCCCGGTACTGTAACAGTAGGATTTCCAGAAACCAGGACAGGAGTATTTGGTAAAAGCTCTGCAGGAACTAAGCCCATCCCAGGAGAAACATGACTCAGGTAGGGACTAAAAGCCATCGTGGGGCTTGTTGCAAGCGATGGAGTCACAGGAAATGTTGTCTGTGTACAGAAAGAAGAAAAACAAAGTATTAGTTAAAAAGTTCTGCCTTGGATTTCCCATCAAAGCCTTGCATCACACTTCAATCCTTTTAGACAATTTGATTAGTCACATCAAAATGCTGTGCTCTCCAATCTATTCATTTATTGCCATTTATTTGCCATCCATTCGCTTCTCCTGACTCACAGATTTGTGACTCATCCTGAATACAAGGCATCTTTATTTGTCAGATCAAAGCATATTGATGATCTTTATAGTTTAATGACACAATTAAGGATTTCATGCCAGCAATTAGGGCAGGCCCAAATTAAACAGACTTCTCATTCCCAAATACACATCTCAGCTTCCTTATGCCTACACCGCAATGCTGTAGAGAGACTTCAAGGTAAACTGCAGCTTCAGGACCTGGAAGCAGGTAACCCCATTAGCTGCACTGCTGCATCCACCATCAGCCTGCCCTGAGCTCCATGTTAGCATGGCCAGTGGGTTTCAGGTTAGACCAAAGGCACCATTCAGTCAGGTGATGTAGCTCTGCTTGCAGTACACTCGGTTGGTCAGGCATCCTGCACATCTGGAGGTGGTTTCAGAGTGCCAACAGAGTCCAGGCAAAAACATTTTGGAGAAGGATCTAAGCCTATGCTCCATGTGAACGGCAGCAAGAGGACACCAAACTCATTAATGTCACAACATGATTATGTCACAACAGATGAGATGGCTCAGGTGGACTAGTGTGAGGTCCAAAACCCCACCTGTGCTACAAGGAGCCATATTCTCTTTGGGACAGAACAACAGACCATAAAGATCTCAACCACTTCAGGTCCCTCCATTGTGTTAGGCAGGTCCTCTGAGTGCAGCAGAGCTTCAGTGCTGGGGGCCAGAAGCACTTCCCTGACCTGATGTGACCCAGCAGGGCTCATGTGGAAAAGGAGCTGCTGTGCTGGCAGGCAGGTGAGCACAAGGCTCCTAAGCAGATGCTCAGTTTAAAGTCTGGGACTAGCCCCTGTAGCCAGGGAGTTTGTGAGGTTTTAAAGCACCAGATCCAAAGTATTCTTGGGAATGAAACCAATTCCAGCTTGATGAAAGTCTCCACCTGACCTCACTGAAGATGACTGCATGCATGGCAGCACTCCTGTTCCTGTAGCAGGGGCTCGAGCACCCCCCAGGGAATGCAGCCTGAAAACTGAACCATTCTTATTTTCCCTCCTGTCACCTGCTCCACTGTGAACTCCGGGTTCCAGTTAAAGCTGCTTATATTGGCAGGTGTCTATGACACCATCCTTGGAAGCTACAGCCTCTATTTGGCAATAAATACAAGTGTGCTTACACAATTGCCTGGGGCAGTTTTTTGGTCACACACATCATTCCCTCCTTTCTTTTGTTTTAGTACTTCTAGTCCTGTGAACTTCTAAAAGAAGCCACATATGGACAGTGTGTTCCTCAACAGCACCTTCATCCTGGTACTTCCATACTTTGCTTGTTGCAATGTGGAAGAAGTTAACCTAGCCCAGCTTTAGCTTAACAATTCCCCTTCCTAAGGTCAGTGACAGCAAGCAGCTCCCCAGCCAATGAGAGAGAGAATAATTGACAGAATATATCCCATTTTCACCTCCTCAGTGAGGAGAGACAGCTTCCTGCATCAGTGGTGCTGGATGCTTTAAATGTAGCAGAACTAAATAATTCTTTTTCTGGAAGGGATTTCCAATTTTCCTTCTTGTGAGCCTTAGTCAAGCACTGCTTCACCTGTTGGGAGACTTCAGCCACTAAAGCCAGAGATCCCCCAATCCACAGCCCTTTATTAAATAATTTTCATCTCTCTTTCAATTCTCTGGTGGCTCCCAGATATTTTACATCTTTTACTGCTAAAAAGGCTCTTTAGGATTTTCAAATCTGTGACTCCCTGAACACTTTAGTGAAAAAGCAGCATCCATTAGTCTGTTTTCTTTTGTGCAAGTGCCAGTAATTACAGTGGTATCTGCTGAACTTCCATCACCATTTGCACCATAAATGCTGTTTTAAGGAGCTTCTCCTGTCCTGCCTGGCCAGTCTGCACAGGTTATAGTGGGGCCTGACATGTTGTCAGCATTTGTTTTATGTACCCATAGTAACCTAAACCTTGCAGTACACATGGCTTGCACAAATGTGTGGGCAAACCTACCCTATGTTTTTCAGCACAGCAGAAGTATCCTGACTGAGCAGGTGTGGCACAAACACTGCTCCAAAATGCCAGGAGATTCTTTAAAGCAAGCTTCTCCTGCTTGGTTGGGTTCAAACACAGCCATCAGCCAGGCCAAGGACCTTGCTGGCTTCTGAGACAAAGGGAAGATGTTCTCCCATTGCTGAAGGAAGGATTTGTGCAGACTGTGGGCTTGCAACACCTCACACTGAATGAATTCACCTGAAACATTCACTAAGAGATGGTATACCAGCCTCTTCACCAAAGCTGCTACAAAGGTGGAAGCAGGACTTGCTCCCTGAAACACAATCCCCAACCCCCTCAAAAGCAGTTCCCTCTTCTCACTGGGAGCAATCAGCAGGGGCTAATGGATCCAAACTCAAGCTGAAGTGAGTGGAGGAAAGATGTGCATGAGGAACAACTGAGTAGTACAATCCACTTGCGATCCTGAAGACCCACAGAGGGATGCTTGTAGGAGCAGGAGGAGTTTTTATTGCTGCTGCTGTTTGTTCACCCCTTTCTGTGCCCTGACATCTGCTGCTGCCTTCCCAAGGTTTCCCAAGGCTCCTTCTGCCTGCCTGTACTGAGTGCCTGCTCCCCTAATGGGAAGTGCCAGTTGTGCTCCACACCCTGCCCGCAGGCTGGGGCTGCCACTCGCAGCCAAGCGGGTGCACAGCCAGGGAACAAGCAGACCTCACTCAACAGATTAAACCTACAAGAGCTGGGGTTTTAAGTCTGGAGTGTGTGAGGCACTCTGAGAACTGTGCCTTTGTGAGCTGGCACCAGGGAGCTCTGTATTTATTGTGGCTGATGAGGGGAAAAGATGGGCTGTGCTCACTGCCAGACCCGGCTGCCTGTCTTGGATTGGGAAATCCAGTCTGGCTCATGCATCAGTACCAGTAATAGGGATGCTGCCAGCCAATGCTTCCCTCTACGTCTGTGCAGGTCCCCCATGTCCTCAGGGAATGTGAGCAAATTTCCTCCTTGCAGCCAGAACCCAAATGTAATTTTTACTCCAAACAGCACTGCCCTCCTCAACGTGCCTCCTGTCCACCTCCTGTGACAGCTTTTGGCTGGGATACAGCAAATTTTCTCCACAGTAGCTGGTATAGGGCTGTGGTTTGGATTTGTACTGGAAACAGTGTAGATAACTCAGGGATGCTTTTGCTGTTTCTGAGCAGTGCTTACATAGGGTCAAGGGTTTTTCTGCCTCTCACCCCACCCAACCAGCAAGGCGACTATGGGGGCAGCACAAGGAGTCAAGAGGGGACAGAGGACAGCTGACCCCAGCTGACCCCAACTGACCCAAGGGATATTCCAGACCAAATGGCACCATGTTCTTGATATAAAGCTGTGTGAGGAAGAGGAAGGGAGGGACAGGAGACCTGACAGAGCAACGTTACAGCTGTACACTAAAAACCATATTCTCAACTTAATTGATTGTGTGCTCTAGGGCAAAACAGAGGGATTCAAAGTATCAGCACTTACTCCTGCTGCCCCCCTTCAAGCTCTTTCTAATTCAGGAAATAAAAAGACAGGTTTGCTAATTCCTTGCAAATTAGCTTTTACAAATCATAGCACGGAGACACTACCAGTAACTCCTGTGCAGAGGGAAACAGGTTACAGTGCAGCAGCAAAGGGTTCAGGCTGGTAGCAGCTCACAAGACTGGTTTACTGAGTATTAAAATGCTTGTAAGAATAGTAATAATTTTAAAAAGCTGAAATGGCTGTTGTGAGAACACATCTCAGGGGGAGGGAGGGCTGCCAAGGACTTGGACAGCTCTGAGCTCCTCACAGACCTCAAAGCATCGAAGTTGTTGGGTTGAAGGTGTGAGCAGAGAGAAGGAACCATCCCAGGGAGGGGGATTTGTCACCACTGGCGACAGCAGAACCTGGAACAGCTGATTTTGTTAACAATCTAGAAGTTGCATTCGATTTGGCTAGCAGAAATTGTGCTAAAG
>NW_005054569.1:545170-546874 GCF_000277835.1 Geospiza fortis | reverse complement strand
TTCTGTCAAACACAAGCACTGTCTCAGCCAGGAAGTGTTGATTCTGAGTTACCTCAGACCCTAAAAAAGGGAAAGCCTGAAAATGAGAGGCCCACTGTAAATACAGAGGTGATGATAGCCTGAAGGAGGGGAGACAGGTCACTGCTAAGCAGCTATATATGGAAAGCACACAAAAAACAATGGCAGCTTACAGTCTGGTGTTAGAAACTGAAGGTAAAGATCTCATACTGACAAGATTGAAAACCTTGATATTAAAAACATACTTGATGCTGTCAGAAAACCCAAAAATCTGCCTTCCCCCCAGTGTAACTTCATGGGTGTGGCTGGCTGCAAAACCACCCTCCAACACGAGGGCTGAGCATGCTGGAGTGAATCCAATGGGCCAAAGCATCCAGCTACCTACCACCACAGATGCTCATTTCCCCAACCAGACTGCAAAGACACACTCCTAGCTCAAAAGATCTCTCATTTGTGGGCTGCTGTACTGTAAAAGACAGGTGTTAACACTCCACAGCACTGCCTCTTGGCAGATACCAGCTCCTGGGTGGGCCAGGATACCTGCATTTATTCATTCCTAGCATGTCTTTGACTAGAGCTGAGATATAAATCAGGTTTTTGCTGCATAGAAAAAATGCCTGTGCAAAGCACCTGTTGAAATCAGTTCCAGCACTTGCTCATAGCATCACTGGCCAAGCAAGTTGCTCACCCTCTGTTTTAACTCCTCCATCAGCACCAAGGAGTGGCAGCAGGATCCTGCTGCCCCAGGAGGGGACAAAGGGCTGGGTTAAAGTCTGGGCTGTCTTCAGGGGCATGGGTGACTCAGAACTATCAAAATTGTCCTGTCTACAAAGACCTTGGCATGAAGAAAAGACAAAGAGCTTGAAAACAAAGAGAGGAAACAGCTTCCCTAGGCAGCAGCAGAGGCAGCTGCAGGGCAGGAGTGGTGGCAGCTGTGTCACCACTGCCATTCTCCATCAACAGTTTGTTCAGGCACTGGGCAAACCAGTGCCCTGCTCCACCATGTCACTTGGACTCTGGGCTGAAGCACCTCCATGGTCAGCTCCAAAAGTCTGCCCCACACCGCTGCAAAGGGATAAAGCAGGATGGAGAGGGTGGGCACTAGGCCCAAGGTGCAGCACTGGCACACACAGGACACAAAGTGACCATATCTGGGAAACCAGACATAACATTGACCAAAGCAGCTCTTCCTATCAATGCCAGAGCCCAGCTCATAGACAGACACCATTTCAGGAAGCCTGGTGAAAAACTGCTCTGTCAAGTGCTGGTTTGGTTTGGATTTGGTGGGGTTTTTTTGGTGGTGGTTTGTTTTTTGTTTTTTTTTTTAACTCAGTAGCTTTTCTGGTGCAACTGCACTTTAAAATGTCTAAGCATTCAGCTGCTGTTTGGAGCTATTAAATGTGCTGTTTCAAATCTCATCTCTGGCAAGCATCCCAATTAAGCAGCCATCCTGTTGATCAGCTTTCTGATCACATGGGATTTGTTCTGCTGCTGCATCAGATACAATACTTTCTGCTTTGACGAATTTCATGTGTACCCAGAAGGAGGCCCCACCCTTCTCATTTAGAGAGAAAAAAATTCTCAAAGCCAGCTTCCACTGACAGCATCTTCGGGAAATCAAAGGCAGTTGAAAGAGCAATCTCTTGTCTGTCCTGAAATTGGTGTGGAGCAAGTTGGGCAGCAGGA